>NW_017670787.1:91112-203228 GCF_001879085.1 Nicotiana attenuata
GGGAAGCATGCTGTGGGGAGATAACTGTATTAATAGTAAATCCAGAATAACAATCTAAGGGCAGCTTGGAATTTACAGCGGACAAGAAACCAATACCCAAAATATACACACTAGTATCAATGATTGTTGCGGCGCACAACCCGATCCCAATATTTAACAACACTGTTGCGGCGTGCAACCCGATCCATAAATATCATTGTTGCGGCATGCAACCCGACCCCAATATTTAACAACATTATTGCGGCGTGCAACCCGATCCGTATCATTTAACATTGTTGCGGCGCGCAACCCGATCCATATATATCTTTCAATGCACGACATCATCCTTCGTGCTTTACTCTTCCTCACCCAATCAACAATCACAAACAAAGGCAAGGAAAAATAATACAACAAGAATAGAAGTCCCGGTAAGGGCACACGACAACAATTTAACGACCCGGCAAGGGTACAACATCAATAACCAACAACATCCCGGCAAGGGAATAAATCATTAACTCTTTTCTTTCTTTCACTTTCATCTCATAGTTCACATTATCACTTGAGCCAATGCTCCAAAGAGTTACTTATCTCATAAACCTTCACAATTTGTATTTCAACCCGAGCCAATGCTCCACGAAGTTTCAAGATCACAAGGTCTTTACAACACATAGAAGTCATCAATTAAGCATGGAAGGCATATCAACAACCAAACTATTCGCAAAGTAAGGACTCACGGTCATGCTAGACACCAATGTATAGATACTTGTCACCATGCATATACATTGTACTCGACAATTAGCAAGCATCAAGTAAGACTCAACTCCTATTCCCTCAAGCTAGGGTTAAACCAAAAACTTACCTCGATGCCTTGAACTCAACTCAAGCCTCAACTATGGCTTTACCCCGTAATTCCACCTCCAATCCGCTCGCATCTAGCCACAAATTACTTAATTACATTAATAAACACTAAATGAATCAATTTGAATGCATAAAAATAATTTTCCCAAGTTTTTCCCAAAAAGTCCAAAATCGCCCCCAGGCCCACGTGGTCAAAACCCGAGGTTCGAACCAAAACCCGGTTACCCATTCCCCCACGAACTCAAATACGCAATTTGTTTTAAAATCGGACCTCAAATTGAGGTCCAAATCCCCAATTTATAGAAAATCTAGGTTCTACCCAAAACCCCCAATTTCTCCCATGAAAATCATTGATTTTAAGTTGAAAACATGTTAAATGATATTAATGATTGAAAGAGTTAAGTAATAATCGACTTACAAGTGATTTGGGATGAAACTTGTTCTTGAAAAATCGCCTAAGGAGTTGTATTTTGAAAGTGGGGTGAAAAATGACTTAAAATTCGACTAAGTATGAAATATGCTGGGCTGCAGTTATCGCAATTGCGAACAGGGGTTCGCAATTGCGAACCCCGACCAAATTATGGGAATTGCGAACTCTTGTTCGCATTTGCGAACACAGGCCTATCAGGGGACCTTCGCATTTGCGAACCCTGGACCTTCGCATTTGCGGAGAATTACTTCGCATTTGCGATCATTGTCAGGCCTGGGCTGGTTTCGCATTTGCGAACCAGCCTTCGCATTTGCGTGAGCTGGACCTTCGCATTTGCGAATACTGGCTTCGCAAATGCGAAACCTGCAGAGTAGAGATACCAGATTTTTCAAAAATGCAAAAATGCAATCCGGCACCAATCCAAAACTCATCCGAGCCCTCGGGGCTCCAAACCAAATATGCACACCACCTCAATAACATCCTACGGACTTACTCGTGCGATCAAATCGCCAAAATAACATCAAAAACAAATAATCAACCTCAAAATCACAAATTTTTCCTCAAACCTCATAAACTTTCAAATTAAGAGTTTTAAGTCCGAAACACGTCAAACGACATCCGATTTCAACCAAACTTTACAGTATATAAGACTTGTACCGGGCGCCGGAACCAAAATACGGGCCCGATACCACAGTCTTTTAATCAAATTTCATTTTTATTTTCCTTAATCATTTCCAGAAAACAATTTCACACAAAAATTTATTTCTCGGGCTTGGGACCTCGGAATTCAATTCCGGGCATACGCCCATGTCTCATATTTTCCTACGGACCCTCCGGGACCGTCAAATCACGGGTCCGGGTCCGTTTACCAAAAATATTGATCGAAGTCAAATTTATTCAAATTAATATCAAAATTTAGCATTTTTCTCATAGAATTCATATTTAAGCTTTCCGGCTACGCGCCCTGACTGCGCACGCAAATCGAGAAAATCCTAAATGAGGTTTTCAAGGCCTCGGAAGTACGGGATGGTAAGAAAACAGGTGATGACCCCTTTGGATCGTCACAGGTAGTGTGTATGCAGACCTTACCCCTACTCCGGAGGAGTAGAGAGGCTATTTTCGATAGACCCTCGGCACACGAAGAAGGAAAGAGACAGTGTATCAGTAACAGCAAAATTCAAACTATCTCATCAAAATTGAAACTGAGTGAAATAATACTAAATAGAGTAATAACTAATAAAATTATATTTAGTAATATCTTAATTTAAATTATAAAAACTATATTATATTATTATCTCAACATAATAATTTCTTACATCAACATCAACTTCTACCAGCCTCAAATTTCACAGTGATAAATTAATATATATACACATGATGATTTATTGACGACCAATATATTCCAACTTTTGGGAGTTACAGTAACGACCCGACCGGTCGTTTTGAGCTTTTGCACTTTGATCGCCAGTTCTCGGGCATCACTTGCCCTGTGTAATGTATTATGACTGATGTAGACCGTTGGTTTTGGTTTTTTAGGAAAATTGGAATGAATTTGAAAGAACAGTCTCAGTTGAAAGCTTGGAATTTGAAAGGTTTGACCAAGAGTTAACTTATTTGTATATGAGCTCGGATCGGAGTTTTTATGATTTGGTTAGCTTCGTTGGGTGATTTATGACTTAGGAGCATGATCGGAATTTGTTTTGGAGGTCCGGTGTAGAATTTGGCTTGAATTGGCGAAGTTAGTATTTTTGCGAAATTCCGGTTGGTAGGTGAGATTTTGATCCCAGGGTCGGAATTGAATACCGAGAGTTGTTGTAGCTTCGTTATGTGATTTGGGATGTGTGTGCAAAATTTCAGGTCATTCGGAGGTGATTTGGTTGGGTTTTTGATCAAATGCGTGTTTCGGAAGTTTGAGAAGAACTTAGGCTTGAATTCAATGTAATTTGATGGTTTTGGTGTTGTTTGAGGCGTTTGGATGATTGGAACAAGTTTGAATGATGTTATAGGAGGTGTTGGTGCTTTTGGTTGAGGTCCCGGGGGCCTCGGGGTGATTTCGGATGGCTAACGGGAAGTTTGGAGTTGAAAAATGCAGCAGAAAATGCAGCAGCAATGCAGGTTCAATTTTTGCCTTCGCGATCGCGACAAGGAACTCGCGTTCGCGTAGAAGGAGTTGAGTGGCCCTGAGTTTTGTACTTCGCGTTCGCATTTGGGTCTCGCGATCGCGGAAGGTAAGTTCCAGGTGCTTCGCGTTCGCGATGTGGGGTCCGCGTTCGCGTAGTAGAAGTGAGGGTCCAGCTTAGGTGCTCATCGCGTTCGCGTATATAGTGTCGTGTTCGCGTAGGTTCCGGAGCCCAAGTCTCGCGTTTGCGGGAGTGCAGACGCGTTCGCGAAGGGTAATTGTGGTAAAGGAAAAATGTGTTCATCGCGAACGCGGGGGTTTGACCGCGTTCGCATAGAAGAAATGTCAGCTGGGCAGAAGGGTTTTTAATAATATTTCATCCGCGAGCCTAAGTCATTTTCCTCCATTGTTGAGTATTTTTAGAGCTTCTTGGGAGCAATTGAAGAGGGATTCGAAGAGGATTGATTGGAGGTAAGTTATATGGACCAAAAACGTGATTATTATGTGAAATTAACCTAGAAATTCATGGAAATTTAGCAAAAATTGGAAGAACTAGGGCTTGGGATTTTGATATTTTAAATTGGGATTTGAAGGGTCATTTGAGCTCGGATTTGAGAGTTCTTGATATGCATAGACTCGTGGCCAGATAAGGAACCCGTTGATGTAAAAATTTTTGAGTTTCGAGAAGTGGGCCCGGGGCTCGGGTTTTGCTAATTTCGGGATTTTTGATATTTTTCGATTGTTTTCGCTTGAGTTTTGTTCCCTTAGCCTGTTGTAACGTATTCGTTGTGGTTTTGGTTAGATTCGACGCGCGTGGAGGCTGATTTGAGGAGCAAATGCGTCGCGAGCTAGAGATTCTGCCGGTTCGAGGTGAGTAATGATTGTAAATGATATTTTGAGGGTTTGAAACCCCGTATTTGCACATCGTAGTGATATATTGAGGTGACTTGCACGCCGGATAGCGAGCATGGGGTAGAGCACCATTGGGGATTGTGACTTAGCCCGTCCCGATTGATGAATTTACTGCGTATTTGACTGAAATTTGCTTGTTATCATCATAATTTGGGCTGATTGCCATATTTGGGCTGATTGCCAGCTATGTGAACCCATCGAGGATTGTTGTTGATTATTCCTCACTGTTTGATTTTATACTGGGACTCAGTCATGTATTTTTACACTGTTTTCAAAACTCAGCCAATATTACTTGCTTTAACACTTGAAATGATATTTTCAATAATATTTTGGGCTGAGCATCATGTTTATTGTTGCCCGAGTGGCTTATGTAATTTTGTTGACTGAGTTAGGCCGAGGGCCTGTATTGTGAGGATACTTTTGGATCCGGCTGCACGCCGCAGCAGTGTTATACTGATATTGATATGAGGCCGAGGGCCTAGATTGATGCCACGAGATGGCTTGATATTGCGCTTGGGCCGTAAGGGGCCCCTCCCGGAGTCTGCACACCCCCAGTGAGCGCCGTCGACGATAAATGGATCGGGCTGCACGCCGCAGCGATATGTGGAGCGGGATGTACGCCGCAGCGGTACTAGTACTGTTCTGTGTGTTTACTTTATTTTATTTGCTTGCCTTACTTGTTGTTGTGCTACTTCATGAGATATCTACCGGATTGCCTTACATTATCTGCTAACTGAGTGTGGTGCCCGAGGGGCGGACTTCTGTGCTTATCTGCACTATTTGAATTGCATTTGTTTGCATACTGTTGAAAAAGTCATTTTCAAAGGAGTTTTAAACTGAGCTAAGATATTTCTAAGGATTTCACAGCTTCATTGTTTTTCTCAAAAGGTTTTACACTACTTCTATATAGCATGATGATGTGACATACGTGATTTCTTACTGCTCAGTTGTTATTTACCTTTATTACTCACTGAGTTGGAGTCCTTACTTTACTCCCTACACCCCGTGTGCAGATGCAGGTATTTATTCACTCGGTAGCGGGTTTGGCTGATCAAAATCAGAGATATAGGACTTTAACGAGATGACTGCCAGCGTTCGCAGCATTGTTCTTCTCCCTTTGTTCATTATTCTTGATTAGTGTATTTTAGACCTTGAGGTAGTACTTGCATTCTAATAGATGCTCGTGACTTGTGACACCCCGATTAGGGCTGTGTGGGGTTGTAATTTCTCTAATTGATATTTTTAAGTCATATTTTAGTTGTTTATTCAGGATTAAATTATTTTTGAAAAGACGAGTTGGGTTAGTTGGCTGGCCTCGTCTTCACGAGAGGCGCCATCACGACCAGTGCAGGGTTTGGGTCGTGACAAGTTGGTATCAGAGCCTAGGTTACTAGGTCTCACGAGTCATGAGCAGGTTTAGTAGAGTCTCGCGGATCGGTACGGAGACGTCTGTATTTATCCTCGATAGGCTGCAGAACCTTTAGGAAAAACTTCACATTCTGGAATTCTTATCGTGCGTCCTTGATTCAGCTTGAAAAGAAACTCTTGAAATTCCTTCCACGCGTTTGTATGCGCGCATGAGCGCTCAATATCAGATGTGCCTTGATGGCTTGTGATTCCCCGATCAAGGGGCGGGATGTGATCTCTGTGAGTCTATGTTGAGCCAGTTTGGAGGACTTGAGGCCGGATCTTTGCCTATGGCTTGAGCATCGAGGTGCTGATTGTGTGAACACATGGTTTTGAACTTATACGTTCGGTATTGTCCCTATTAGTGGAAATGACGGCTGGATAGCCACGTGATGAGTATGTTAGTACTGCGAGATGTATTTATGTGACTTGGAAATGACGAGGGAGGTCTTCTGGATGATAGATGAACTAGTAAGTGCTTGATTTCCATTGTGACTGGATGTGTAGCCCCGAGTTATGGGCGCGTGAAGAATCTTTCCATGTCTCATAGTTGGGAGTGAAGTAAATTTCATGTTGTGGTATGAGTTCAAACTCAGGAAGACTAAGTAACTGTGTAATGTTTATGACGGTGGAAGGTATGCGAAAATGTCATATTGAGGCGAAGCAGGCGGGTTATCTCCTGCGGAGTGTTTTGAAGTGGTGTAATCCTTATGTGAATATTAGAAGAACTCATGTGTAATTGAAAAGTGCGTGTTGAAATTTGAAATTTTGGGTCGCCTAAAAGAGTGGGCTTAGTTGTTGCGGGGATGAATGCGAGAATTTTAGAAGATTTACGATACTAGATGATCTGTGATTGCACAAGCTTACAAATGATTTGAGTTTAATCTCACTATGGTATTGTGGCATCAATAGAGTAGAGTGTTAAGAGTTATTGAGCATATCTTGATCTATGGCTTCGAGCCAAGTGGGGGAGTCTGCTGTGAGCAGCTGATTGCACGGTTAGGTGCTATGTTGGTTCTAGTTTGGGGTATGCGAGTGAATTAGTTATGGCTAGAGTAAAGGAGAATTTTGACAAAGGTTACATTATGCTTCATGGGGAGAGAGAATCACAGGATGTCTTAAGTTGTTGTTGGTAAAGAATGCTCGGCGCATAGAGCGGGAAGTTGCGTGGTTATATTAGGGTGAGGATTTCATTTTGCAGCATCGGAGTGCCAATGAGGCACGGGTGGTCCTGTTCGTTAGGTCAGGTAATTTGTAGTTTGAATAAGAGTGAATGACTTTCGAGAATGGTTCTAATGTGTTCAAGATTTTGCAGGAAACAATCGGGTATTTTAAAGTTGCATGTGTGGTTAGAAACTGTGGTTTCATTGGAAGAGGTTCAGATTTGTGGTATTTCTATGTTAATTATGGGGTTCTATGTATCTGTATCAGGAAAGAAAAGGTAAAGGATTCGGATTCGCTGGAAGTTCTTCAGATTAAAGTATTCGGGAGCGTGATGTTTCTGATGATATTTGAGAGAGTATTCAGCGGCTTATGGGTCCTAGATAGTGTGGTCTTGTGCTTGGGTCTCGTGTAGTGAGCCTGGGATTGAGAGATTGTGGTACAACAGCAAGAGGGAGCATCAAGTTGAAAAAGAATCAGAAGGAAATTTAGTTAGATGGAATGGTTTGATAGTAGACCGAATCGATATGGTAAGGATATGATCAATTCTGTGTATGTGGTCGAGGTAATGGGTTCCTACAGGTATTTTGCAGCAATGCTCATGGGCTTTGATGGCTTGCTTAGCTTGGTCTAGTTAGAAGGATTCGGCCCTGGCAGTTTAATTTGTGCAAACGGAATTAGGAGAGTTCTTGTTGATTTCTAGCGTGGCTGGGCGGTGCATTTTCTACGAATATGAGAGGTATGGGGTGTGTAATGATTTTTCTTCTAGATAGGATCAATGGAAGTTCTTGACTAGTTGAGTGCGTAGATGTTTGTGGTTCAGAAGGGAGATAAAAGTTTTCCTGTTATCCTTGGATGGTGTGGTATATGCGGTATGTTGTGGAGGATCGAGATTTGCGTGTATGAGGTTTCAGTTCAGTCCTGAAAGGAAGTTCATAACACTCTTAGGCAGCGGGTAGCCTCAGACTGATTAAGGAAATGGTGTTGTTATTTGGAAATGATTTGACGAGAGTATAGGTTTCAGAAAAAGGGCAATGTGATTAAGTTGATGGCACTTCGGTAGTATTACGACACTTTCGGGCTGGATCTACTGCTGATATTCGAGTTTGCTTGATGGCACAAAGGAATTTGAGAGTATCTAACGTGGAATGATTGGGTATTAGAGGTGTGGCATATATTCGGACGGGGAAATTGGGATAGGATATGGTGATTCATGTGTCGTATGGACGTGGAGACGGAAGTTCTCATATTCAAGCTATGTTGTGATTGTAGATGGCGTGTATCAGCACTGTTTAGTGACTGCCTGGATTTGGAGGCCCGAGTGGATCTTTCTTTGCTTGGTATGTTAGGTTTCGGATATGATATTGGGGTGTAGACTGGTTGTTTCCGTGTTGTGTTATTCTGGACTATTGCGATAAGATGGCGCGGATGGCTATGTCGGGAAATGCCACGGATTGAGTGGCGATGTTCCCCGGATTATGTCCTATCGGGGATTTTTATATTTCGAAGACCTAGCGGACGGCTGGGAAGGATAGCCTTTCTTATTTGGGGTCTTGTGAGTGAGTGTTCTATCTTGAGTCGGCTTGGTTGGCTCCGAATGGCATTGTTGAGGGAGGTATTGATTCGACTGTTGTTGAGCTTATCAGTGATCTGGGGAGATCTATGAGTTACCTTTCTATGTTGCGAGATGCTAAGATTTGTTGGTTATAGGCACATATGGTGCAGTTCAATTGGGGTCTCTTAGTGGAATTCGAGCGGGAAGAGTAATTGAGCGATGCTTAGTGAACGGCGTATCGGTTGTGTCCTATCGGGTTGCGTGGCATATGTTATTTGTTGCACCGTGGGTGTAATGATTTGCTTTGGTTCCAGACATCAAATTGTGCGTGGCTGTCGATTTTTTAGCATAGTGACTTGAGGTGTTTCATGTGTAACAGTGTTTGGATAGGATCGCGCATGGTAGCGAGGCTACGTGGAGATATAACCTTTTGGGGTAGATTCATGTGTTCTATTTCTATGATGCGAGACGTGGTCTCAGCTTTGTGTTGTGATGGTACTGATGAGCTTGAGGTACAACTTTTTTGTTTGGGGTCATTTTCATGATTTGAGTATATTCAGACCGTTTCTTATTGGAGCGCGTATTATGCAAGTTGTGGCTTAGGCCTGTATTGATGTGTCATGTCACCAGAGGGGTGTGATGGATTCGAGGTGATCATGGGGTAATTAATGAATACGAACGGATTTGATTTCGGCTTGTTGGAAAGATAATATCGAGGTTCGGCTCGGAAATCTGCGGTGGTATTAGCCAAAAAGGAAGTGACTTCATGAATGGTTGACCTGAGAGATGGTTACGGTTTATTGCATGCTTCATTTATCATTAGCAGTATATTGAAGTGTTGGAATGGAATAAGACCTTGGTTGATAAGAGGTTTTCTACCGGTATTCGGGTGTTGTGTGCAGCTGCTGTGAATAGAAGTTATCATTTCGAGTGTTTGAGTTATGTGGTATATCATATAATTGCACCTGAGATTGCAGGTATGGGTTATTACAGCTGGTTCGGGCTTATTCAGAGTATAGGTGTGAGGTTTTGATCGTATTGTTGGTTTCAGAAGTGAAGAATGTGATTCCATGGCTTATGGGCTAGACTGGATTGTGTAATTGTAGAAAAATGTGTATCGGATCTACACGAGATAGGGTGACGTGGGATCACCCCCGGGTTTACACTTGGTAAGGTTATTCATCTATTGGTTGGCTTCTAGGACAACTCTGGGTACGTTCGAGGACGAACGTGTGTTTAAGTGGGGGAGGATGTAACGACCCGACCGGTCGTTTTGAGCTTTTGCACTTTGATCTCCAGTTCTCGGGCATGACTTGCCCCGTGTAATGTATTATGACTGATGTAGACCGTTGCTTTTGGTTTTTCAGGAAAATCGGAATGAATTTGAAAGAACAGTCTCAGTTGAAAGCTTGGAATTTGAAAGGTTTGATCAAGAGTTGACTTATTTGTATATGAGCTCGGATCGGAGTTTTTATGATTTGGTTAGCTTCGTTGGGTGATTTATGACTTAGGAGCGTGATCGGAATTGGTTTTGGAGGTCCGGTGTAGAATTTGGCTTGAATTGGCGAAGTTAGTATTTTGGCGAAATTCAAGTTGGTAGGTGAGATTTTGATCCAAGGGTCGGAATGGAATTCCGAGAGTTGCTGTAGCTTCGTTATGTGATTTGGGATGTGTGTGCAAAATTTCAGGTCATTCGGAGGTGATTTGGTTGGGGTTTTTGATCAAATGCGTGTTTCGGAAGTTTTAGAAGAACTTAGGCTTGAATTCAATGTAATTTGATGGTTTTGGTGTTGTTTGAGGCGTTTTGATGATTGGAACAAGTTTGAATGATGTTATAGGAGGTGTTGGTGCTTTTGGTTGAGGTCCCGGGGGCCTCGGGGTGATTTCGGATGGCTAACGGGAAGTTTGGAGTTGAAAAATGCAGCAGAAAATGCAGCAGCAGTGCAGGTTCAATTTTTGCCTTCGCGATCGCGAGAAGGAACTCGCGTTCGCGTAGAAGGAGTTGAGTGGCCCTGAGTTTTGTACTTTGCGTTCGCGTTTGGGTCTCGCGATCGCGGAAGGTAAGTTCCAGGTGCTTCGCGTTCGCGATGTGGGGTCCGCGTTCGCGTAGTAGAAGTGAGGGTCCAGCTTAGGTGCTCATCGCGTTCGCGTATATAGTGTCGCGTTGCGTAGGTTCCGGAGCCCAAGTCTTCGCGTTCGTGGGAGTGCAGGTGCGTTCGCGAAGAGTAATTGTGGTCAAGGAAAAATGTGTTCATCGCGAACGCGGGGGTTTGACCGCGTTCGCATAGAAGAAATGTCAGCTGGGCAGAAGGGTTTTTAATAATATTTCATCCGCGAGCCTAAGTCATTTTCCTCCATTGTTGAGTATTTTTAGAGCTTCTTGGGAGCAATTGAAGAGGGATTCGAAGAGGATTGATTGGAGGTAAGTTCTATGGACCAAAAACGTGATTATTATGTGAAATTAACCTAGAAATTCGTGGAAATTTAGCTAAAATTGGAAGAACTAGGGCTTGGGATTTTGAGATTTTAAATTGGGAGTTGAAGGGTCATTTGAGCTCGGATTTGAGAGTTCTTGATATGCATAGACTCGTGGCGAGATAAGGAACCCACTGATATAAAAGTTTCGGAGTTTCGAGAAGTGGGCCCAGGGCTCGAGTTTTGCTAATTTCGGGATTTTCGATATTTTTCGATTATTTTCGCTTGTGTTTTGTTCCCTTAGCCTGTTGTGACGTATTCGTTGTGGTTTTGGTTAGATTCGACGGGCGTGGAGGCCGATTTGAGGAGCAAATGCATCGCGAGCTAGAGATTCCGACGGTTCGAGGTGAGTAATGATTGTAAATGATATTTTGAGGGTTTGAAACCCCGTATTTGCACATCGTAGTGCTATATTGAGGTGACTTGCACGCCGGATAGCGAGCGTGGGGTAGAGCACCGTTGGGGATTGTGACTTAGCCCGTCCCGATTGATGAATTTACTGCGTATTTGACTGAAATTTACTTGTTATCGTCATAATTTGGGCTGATTGCCATATTTGGGCTTCGTGCCAGCTATGTGAACCCTTCGGGGATTGTTGTTGATAATTCCTCACTGTTTGATTTTATACTTGGAATCAGTCATGTATTTTTACACTGTTTTCAAAACTCAACCAAGATTACTTGCTTTAACACTTGAAATGATATTTCCAATAATACTTTGGGATGAGCATCATGTTTATTGTTGTCCGAGTGGCTTATGTGACTTTGTTGACTGAGTTAGGCCGAGGGCCTGTATTGTGAGGATACTTTTGGATCCGGCTGCACGCCGCAGCAGTGTTATACTGATATTGATATGAGGCCGAGGGCCTAGATTGATGCCACGAGATGGCTTGATATTGCGCTTGGGCCGTAAGGGGCCCCTCCCGGAGTCTGCACACCCCAGTGAGCGCCGTCGACGATAAATGGATCGGGCTGCACGCCGCAACGATATGTGAAGCGGGCTGTACGCCGCAGCGGTACTAGTACTGTTCTGTGTGTTTACTTTATTTTATTTGCTTGCCTTACCTGTTGTTGTGCTACTTCATGAGATATCTACCGGATTGCCTGACATTATCTGTTAATTGAGTGTGGTGCCCGAGGGGCGGACTTCTGTGCCTATCTGCACTATTTGTACTGCATTCGTTTGCATACTGTTGAAAAAGTCATTTTCAAAGGAGTTTTAAACTGAGCTAAGATATTTCTAAAGATTTCACAGCTTCACTGTTTTCTTCAAAAGGTTTTACACTACTTCTATATAGCATGATGATGTGACATACGTGATTTCTTTCCGCTCAGTTGTTATTTACCTTTATTACTCACTGAGTTTGAGTACTCACTTTACTCCCTGCACCCCGTGTGCAGATGCAGGCATTTATTCACCCGGTAGCAGGTTTGGCTTTTCAGAGTCAGAGATATAGGAGTTTAACGAGGTGACTGCCAGCGTTCGTAACATCGTTCTTCTCCCTTTGTTCATTATTCTTGATTAGTGTATTTTAGACCTTGAGGTAGTACTTACATTCTAATAGATGCTCGTGACTTTTGACACCCCGATTAGGGTTGTGTGGGGTTGTAATTCCTCTAATTAATATTTTTAAGTCATATTTTAGCTGTTTATTCAGGATTAAATTATTTTTGAAAAGACGAGTTGGGTTACTTGGCTGGCCTCGTCTTCACGAGAGGCGCCATCACGATCAGTGCGGGGTTTGGATCGTGACAGTTACCAACATATAAAACAGTTGGATCGTAATTTGCTCAACAATTCTAATGTCACCTCAGTTTTAACCACACAATTAAAGCCACTTTATTTTTATCAATTTAAATGATACTTTTGGGATATAGTTAATATTAGTATATTATAATTAAATAAATGTTAAACTACTTTAAATATATCATGCACATGTACTAAAAGAAGATGAGTTCTTACAGGTATTTCTTAAAATGAATTTTACCTTATGATTTATGTAATTCACTTTATTTTGTGTAAATAGTAATCTCAAATAGTGCAATTATATTCCTGTATATGTTTACCCTATCTAAATCTATTTCATTCTAATTGATACATATATACAGATCCCGTCGGTTGCTCAATCAATTGGACCCGAGCCATTAGAGAAGAATCCATCCCCCCTTCTTATCTAATTTAGCATGGCAACTACTAGCACTAATAGAAAAATAAAATATAATAAGTGTATGTATTGCTTCCAAAAAATTGAGATATAAAATAAATTATAAGCTGTTGGATAATTAATTTTACTGTAAGGCAACATAATTGAGATTTAGTTCAGCCGATGTCTGAGTTACTTCATAGTTTAAAATATTATCCCCACAAAAATGTATGTCATCAGTTCCTCTATTCTTGTGTAAAATTATGATTGATTAACTCCCTTCCGACATCATTGGAGTTGCTTTAAAATTGATCGAATCGTACCGCATTTATGTGACAATTCTCTTTTTGAGAGTAATTTTAAAAGTATTCGACTCCAAACTACATACATCACACATCTTGATTCTTAAAACTAAAATGCTAATTGAGCAAGAGATGTAGATTTATTTTTAAATTAATTTAAAATATCAATTAACTCACATTATCCTTATACCCCCTCTTTCTTTATTATTTCCTCTACTTTGAAATTTTATATAATTATTTTATTTATATGGAAGTTTGACATTAAATTTCCACTAAAATTAACTATATAAGAATTTAAATTATTTAAATATTTTTAATTTGTTTCTTGGAATTATGTCAAATGTCTATATTTTATTAGTTTTATCTATTATAACGATTTTAAATACGTGTATCTTATTCATATAATATGACTTATCTCATTATTAATTTAGAAACGTTCTCTTCTCAAAAGATCAAATAAATCTTATCATTCTATATACATCTGCTACAGAGATTATTATTTATTTACATATTTCTCTTCTTTTTTGATTCCTTGTTCATGTTATTGCATTACCCATAACTTAGAGTTGTTCATATCATTGCCACAACTCCCATTAGTAGATGATTTAGTATTTCTTTTTCTTGTAAAAAAACTATATTTAGTATTTTTTATTCTACTGCTCAAACTAATATTTAAATTTACCAATAATATTTTTGAGCATCATTTATTTATTATCTTTATTTTATATTTTAGCTGAATGGAGTAGTGGTACTCATAGTATGTGTTGATAATACCTCCATATTTATCTTTATAATGAGTTAAAATAAGGGCGTTATTTTTATCTTTCAGCTCAATATTTTCTTATGGTCAAAAAATTATTAGTTAAGATAGAGTATTTGGTTATATTGTTATAAGATTATTATTCTTTCTTTCCTTTCAGATTCAAAATAATCTTATTTACTACCTGTCTATTTAAATTAAAAAATTATCTTTTAATTTTAAATTAAATTAAACATTATTATAAATATTATCCTAAATTGTCTTTCAGTTCAATTTTTTTGTGGTCAAAACTTTATTAGTTAAGATAGGGTAGTTGGTTATATTTATTATAATATTTATATATATATATATATATATATATATATATATATATATATATATATAATATATACTGAACAGATGAAGGTTTATGATTGAGTGAAGAAAGTGCGCAATCACCAAAGTAAATTTTCCTTTATTAATCACCATACAATTGATGCTTTAATTCATATTTTCACTCTTTTATTATCACTACTAATATAATATAAATCTTAATTTCATATTTGCTATACTTAAATTTATTGCATTAACGTCTTAAGGCACAGGGAATGAATGTTATTGATCTACTAAGGTAGTTACGAAAGTTAAGTTTTGATCCAACAACTCGGTAATTATGATTACGGGTTCAAACCTAGATTTTTAGTTTTATTTCTAGTAACAAACACTTTTTTATATTTTATAGTCTTTTTGTTGTGAAAATTTTCAGAAAACTCTTTCTTATTATTTAGAACAATTCGCTCATTGAGCTTCTCATTTGAATTGGAATATTTATGTTTTGATTAGCTTTCTAATTAATTAAACAATCAATTCAAATTTAACTTTTTTCCATTTAGATCCAAAAGAATCTTATTTACTATCTTTCTATTTAAATTAAAGAAATATCCTATCTTCCAATTTAAATTAAATACTATAATAAATATTATCCTAAATTGCCAAGTGGCTTTATATTAGCTTGCCACTTGGCTAAATGAGAAGGCAAACTTTCTTACTTTAATATATCTATATATATATATATATATATATATATATATATATATATATATATATATATATATATATATATAGATGTAAGGGGCACTAAATAAAAGTAGAATGATTCTCTCCATTTCTCCACCTTGATGATTATGTCTTCAGTATTTCTTATTTTATCAAAAGTCTGTTTGCTTTCCACTAATTAAGCGAAATTTAATTATTCCCTAAATCAGTCAGTGCTTGTTAGCATTTTAATATCATAGAGGAGCTGGGGTTCCATTTTCGAATTCGAAAAAGTTTAAAAGTTTCAACATAATTGTTTTACACTCTTTTTTACTCAATTTAATCTAATAAATAAATAACGGGATAATTAATTTGATGTGGAGGGTGTATAATACAAGAATTTGTTAAGCTTATATTGAAATGAATTACATATAGTACCTAGATTAATGATATTAAACAGTATTATACGCATCCAACATGGGATCCAGTACACAAAAGAAAGAGTTCCGGTGCTGGCAAATTGCTACTTCATAACTGCATCTTTAAAGTTGCTTGACCTTTCATATCAAGATTAATGATTTTAAAAATATAAGAAAGGAGTTTTTTATTGTTAGAAATTCGTTTTAGTGCCATTCTTAAAATATATTGACACTCTCCTCCAAACTAATACTAATTGGTAAATTATTTTAGGACAGATTAGACCACGTCATGCATATACGTAAAATGTTCCAAAACAAAAGAACGAAACAAAGATCTTAATAGAAGGGTTGGAATCTTATTATGATACAATGATATAATGCATGCATACGGTTAATCGGAGCATGAGGGTGATACAAATATTTGGATTACATAGACCACTATATATAACCTAGCTATAACAAAATTTATAGCACGAAGAAGAAAATAAAGTAAAAATAGATAAGAGTGGCTTTTGAGAAATTAAAGCATTATGCCACAAATTGTAATATAGAGTTTAGAGGCCACTAGAACCAATCAATTTTGTTAAGCCAAAAGTTATGGCCATAGCCAACCAACCTCCAAACAAAACCCTAGCTGAGGACTTGACTACTGGTGCCTTCCCTAAAGCAGCTCCTAACCATCCAAACACCATTAAAGCTAAGGTCACAGCTGCAACAACAACTCCAATTCTCACTTTGTAATCCCTAATAAATGATGCTGCTAATAATGGCACCATTGCACCTACTGAGAATGCAAGTGCTGATGCTGCTGCTGCTTGTGCTGGATTTGGCAAGCTCTCTTTCTCATCATCAGCTTCTTCTTTTTCTCTGTTAGCGTTTCTTCTCTTTTCCCTTTTCATTTGAGCCACTTCTATGTCAAGTTGAGAATAAACGGAGACAAATTCTCCGATGGCCATAGAACAAGCTCCGGCCACTAGACCGGCGAATCCGGTCAAGATCATGACCTTAATGTCTTTTTTCACAGCTCCAATCCCCATCATCAATGATGCTGTGGATACTAATCCATCATTGGCTCCAAGAACAGCTGCTCTGAGCCATTGGGATCGTTTCGAATAGTCGAAATCCTTCTCAGCTACTTCCTGTTCTAGGATTACTTGTTGCTCCAAGTCATTCATAGGGAGAGTAAACTTGGATTCTTGTTGAGTATTTGCTTGGTTTGAAGCCATGGTTTTTTTGTTTGACAGAAAATAGTGACTTGTAAATAACTAAGTAGGCAAAGAGTGGAAGAAAGTAGTAGTAGATGACTGTGTTTGACACACGCCTCATAAGGCTGGGTATTTATAGAAAGAAAATTTTATATTGTAGTAGTGGGGAAAATGTGTGGGGACATTGCATGAGCATTAACATAAAGAGATTTCGTGAATACATAAAATTCTTTGTACCTTGAAAAAAATTGAACTCTCCCTTTTTTTGTTTCTCTTTAGTAAAATGATGATGGAGTCTTGCAAGGATTAGGTTCTCCTTTTTAGCTTAAATTATTGAGGAGTACACGAATTAATTGGTGATATAAAACGAAATATAAGCTTTTGTTTGCATGATCTTTATTCAAAGAGTTCTTTTTTTTTTTTTTGGTTGTCTTCTTTGATAACCTTTTAATGGAAATTTAAAGTTCCTCCGCAGTAATGAAAAACAATATATAAATGGTTAAGAAAACTGCTGCCCTTTTAACATTTCCAGTTCACGGCATCCTGAAAAGATTTAAAAGAAATCTCTTTACTTTTTTCCGTATTAAAAATACTTCTCTACACGTTACACAATTGCACCTGATGAAATTGATGAATAAGTATTATATAACGTAGTATTTAATTTGCTCATAGATTCTTATATAAGGACATCCAGAAAGATAGTTAAGAGAACAAAAAAGAAAAGAACCTTTGACATGAAAGAGAGTAGGATATACAGTGGGAAATCACTAATGGAATTTAGAGAGAGGAAGAAGAAAAAGAGAGCAGAAAATGGTTTTCTGATTTCTCAGCTAACCTGGGATTGGCTTAAGGGAAAAAGAGAGAAACTTTAAGGGATGCAGTTATACCAGAATTAGGACGTCACGAATAAGGCATGACAACTAAAGATAAGAAAAAGAAAGACCGAAAGGAGAAGTTCTTCTTTCCTTTTTCCTCAATACACTCTTCAGTTTTATGTCCATAGAATAGGACAAATACGACTTGCGGATACAACATAAAACGCCGTGGTTATGTATATATATTATATATATATAAGGTCAAATATATTTTTTTCAAAACATACTGCTTTAGTCTAGTTAGACTTTATAACATCTAAATTTTGGGTTGTCATTCATGTAGTTTGCATATTTGATCTGTATATAGGAATTTTTACCTAGCTATACTATAATAGAAACCTATTTACTACCTTTATTTAGGTTCCATGTTAATTACTTTATATACTTATATTTACTAGTTTTATACAAAGTCATAAAAAAGGAGGAAATGAAACATACCTTAAATATAGTGCATCAGTTACACATAATCCCCCTACATTTAAAATTCTTCTCTTCACCGTAAGAATTCTCCCGTTGATATCCAAAATATTTCTAACCCAAAGCTTTTGATATCCTATTTCTCTCTTTCAATCATCCATTGTTATAATCCCAAAATTACATATTCTTTCCTCTTCCAAAGCTTTTGATATCTGATTTCTCTCTTGTTTTGAATCTTATTTTCTTATTTTCTTATTTTCTATAATCTTTATTGTATGTCACTTGTATATGATACATCAATACCCAAAACAATACTTGATGCAATACTAATACAATTATAGTACGATTATCTTAGATTTTTAGTGTAGAGTTGTGATTGAACTAGAAGAATATGAAGATCAAAATTGTATCCCATTTTTTCGGAAACGTATCACGGTTGTATTACAATTGTATATGTATCATAATTGTTGAAAGAATTGTATTATAAATGTATGATAATTGTATATTCATTGTATATTGTTACGAACAGTTGTGAGTTCGTGAAGAATTTCACGATTTGTATCACATATATATATGATAATTATATATTAATTTATTAGTATTGTGTCGGGTATTATTTTGGGTATTAATGTACCATATGCAAGTTAGACACAATTGTGATACAAATATGATACAATTATATTTTAGGCATTGATGTATCTGATACAATTCAAATACAATTACGATAAAATTATCATACAATTCCTGAATATTTTTTTATTTTCATTGTTGTCCAATCTCCCAGCAAAAGAACGATACAATTGATGATTTTTAATAATATAAATTTGTCGGCAATGGTGGGAAGAGAAAAGATGGAGATTCTGGCGTAAATTAAGGAATTTTAATGTAAAAAGGGAAGGAGAGAGAAGAGGAGAGGGAAAAAAGAAGAAGGAAATAATGTAGTTGAATCCCTTAATTGAAGGCATTAATAATGGGTGGTGAGAGCCTTTTAAGGAGCAATCTATATAATTTGTAAGAAGAACCTAGATATTTAAAAACTACAAAACATAGAGAAGATAGATAATTAAGTTTCTAATATAGTATAATTAGGTAAAAACATCCTATATATAACTCTATTTCCATGTGATTTTAACCAATGACTCATAATATTGTAGTGTAGTGTCGCTTTTTCGTTGTTTGAATTCGTGTGCGTTTAATGACGTAGTAGATGGAGCTATATTTCACAAAATTGGATCGAAAATTTGTGATCCAATCTAGCCCTTGTAAATTGGATCAAAAGATTTTTTGTTATGAAACAATAAAGAAGAACGAAGAATATTGCAAAGAAAAGTAGAGAGAGAAAATTCTTATTGATTTTAGAGTGAATTACAATAGAACCCTCTATTTATAGGGAGAGGGTGACTTAGCCACCAAGCAATGAACCCTAGAATCTCTCTAAATATAGACTTTCACCATAAATACAATTCTATTTATAACGCTCCCCCTTGAATGTCTATTCAACAAATAATGTGCCTCGTTAAAACCTTAACTAAAATAAAACCCAATGGGAAAAAAATTCTAGAGAAGGAAAAAGAGTACATATATCTACAATACGCCTTTTGGTTGCCTCGTTAAAAACCTTGCAAGGAAAACCCAGTGGGACAAAACCTTGTAAGGGAAAAAGAGTACAACGCGTATTAACTCCCCCTGATGACAGCATCAATTCACATCCTTAAGCATTTGCATTCCAATCTTGTGCACCATCTTCAAAAGATCTTTGGTAGAGATTTGATGAACAAATCAGGCATATTAACTTGAATAATGTATTGCACCTTGAAATCATCATTCTTGATAGAGATGAATTGTCTTCATATGATCTTGTTGGAATCGTCAGTTCAGTGTCTTCACATAAAGGTGAAAACTCTTTCTATTATATTATCATGCATATAGTTATAGCAAGATACATTTGTGCACAAATTACACTGAGGATGTAGTACTTCATGACCATGAATTCTATATGCTTTAAGCAATTTAAATCCTTCATGGATTGTCATATAAGTTAAGTCATATAATAGACTTTAGATGCATATCAAGTTTTCATGTCATACTAGACATATAAGATATCGAAAACTGATTGCACATATCATTGACTTTATACTTTCAAGTGTTTGAACTACATGTTCAAAACTACATGTCTTTCATATGAAACCAATTGTACTTGAATTTTTTCTTCAGACTTAAGATCCTCATATATATATTTAGCGCTATCATAGATGTCGTCGACAAATATTTTCTATCTGTTTCAATATTTTTTCATAAAGACATAACATAGAGATCTCTTCATTCATATTTTCAGGTACCTGAATCTCTCTTGAAATTTTATGAAGTGTTATGCCATGTGATCTTCTAGATCACTTGCCTCCTTTATTATGATCATTTTGATCATTTGCTCATCTTTTTTATCAAGAAGTTTATTTGAAACCGATTTGTCTATATGCTTTAAGCGTACTATAGACTTTGTCCTTCTAGGACTTATTCTAATAGGAGCATTTGCAATGAGAATATAGTTACTTTCTTTGGGTCAGCAAATGCGTCTGGCATGCTTTGTAATATATTGCAGATGAATTATATTTTTATGAACTTCAAGTTCATATTATTTTATTCGGGAATCTAGATATATAAATGATAATTCATTCCATGTAACTTTTTCTCAACTGTTGTATCTTGTCCCCCCTCATGTTAGAAAAACTAACTTGTTTCCTCAACTTTGAGAACCCATCTTTGTACGTTATGGTGTTAATCAAAATATACACCGCACATCAATAATACTGAGATGGAATTATTTGGTTCCTGACCCTGAAACCACTTGTGAGGGGAGAATGTAATATACTTTCGTATATAACCTATATCAAACTGATATAGATAACTTTGTTCTCATAAGCAATAGTTTAGCTGTTAAGTGGAGGCACTCAATAAATCATTTTGCTAAACCAACTGTGATGTAAACCAACTTATCAAGATAAACTTCTTGAATAGAAAATCTGGAAATTATGCTCGAAATTAAATTATTGAGCAAGTTACCTCGCAAAACAACATGTTGCGGGTCATTATAATCGCACATGTAACCATCTCATAGATGCATCTATGTGGTATACATGGCAGGTGAATGGGCCAATATTCACCTTTGATATTTCCAGCATTCATGGGATTCACTCCCAATTTTAGTTGGTATATTAATTAATGAGAACAGGCAACATAAGAGAATTCGTAGAGAACTTTCTAGTTCATTAATATTTACCCATGTAAATTATCTTTTATTTTTGCAAATCATACTTAAATTGATATGGGTAAACCAATATATGCCAACTGAATAAATTATCAATATTGATAAACTTCATATTTACACCATGACGTGAGCAATTATCAATAAACTCCAAGTTTATTATGATATGGATTTTTATATCAATAAACTTCTCTTTATTGTGGCATTCTTTTGTTTGTGTAGTACAAACCGGAGAATAAAGCGGGTAGCTTTTCACATACATATTACCCCGCTACAAGTTGTAGTAATAGAAGATATTAAATCTTTCCTTTATTTATAGTCTCAGTATGACCAACCGCTTTTGCGAATACTTTAGAAACTCAATATGTTTCTTTGAGACTTGCTACAACACAACGTCTTCTTGATAACCAATTTTCTCCAAAATAGTATAATTGGCTCTTCTAGAGCTCTTAATTAATTTTATACTACCACATATTCATCAACATCCATATGGTGAATATCTCTTTTACGAAGAAAGTTATACCATTATGGTCATGGTCAAAATTATATGCAAGATATGTTTCTTGCATTATTGTTGTCCTTTAATAATCACATTGCCAAAATATTTTGGCGTAAAATAGGTACGTGACCAATGACCATTCATGCCATAATAATGACATTATTTTCTTATATCATCTCAAACCTTCTTCTAGAGGTAAGTGTGGTATATTCACTACCATTAGCACGTTCATATTCTTCCAAGAATGAATATGTATTCAAAAATCAGATGTTGTCACATTCACATCATGAATTGACCATAGTCATCTGTATGTGCTTTATAAAATCTCATGTCAAATCGACGACAAATATTACTTTCACATAGTGAAAGATTATTTTGAGAATCTTTATTATTCTCATTATCACAATGATAAAGATTATAATTTCGTCTATTGCCACGTCCACATTCATTGATACCTTCACGGTAATAATTTTGTCTTCTTTCGGAATTCGATTCCTGGCATACGCCCAAGTCCCATATTTTTCTACGGACCCTCCGGGACCGTCAAATCACGGGTCCGGGTCCGTTTACCAAAAATATTGACCGAAGTCAAATTAGTTCATTTTATACTCAAAATTTATCATTTTTCATAGATTTTTATATTTAAGCTTTCCGGCTACGCGCTCGGACTGCGCAAGCAAATCGAGGTGACTCTAAATGAGGTTTTCAAGGCCTCTGAGTCATAGAATTTAATTTAAAACAGGTGATGACCTTTTGGGTCATCATAGTCTCGTGCTGATAACGTGTTATGAAACAATAAAGAAGAAGAAGAATATTGAAAAGAAAAGTAGAGAGAGAAAATTCTTATTGGTTTTGGAGTGAATTACAATAAAATAGTACCCTCTATTTATAGGGAGAGGGTGACTGATCATGCTCAACTAAGTCTCACAAAAGACTATGCGGGCGTTGCAAATATAATCCGAGTATTATTGCCCAGAGTCGAACCACAGGGAACTAACCTATCAATCACTACTGTCAGATTTACTAAATTCACACAATCTGTTTTCCCAAACTTTTCGATTCACAATGGTTGATTTTCTAACAACTAAGATTGAAAGTAATTAATAGCTGAAAATTAACTAAACTTGATGTGTAAACAGTAGAAATAAAGTCTAAGGCAATGGTTTTCCCCGTTGGTACTTTCCTTGGTTGTATATGTCCTATAACTATGATTTAGCTATCTCTAACAATCATGAACTCTCCATATATCATAATTCTTTCTCAAGTAATTATAATAATCTACTAGACGCACTTTCTCAAGCTACGCTAGCTACTTGCACAATACGGTTCACTTAGATTGCACCCGGGGTTTCGTTATCTCTAATCCAACCCCTAAACCCTCGGTTATGACTCTCGTCTATACTCCGGGAGTGATGTTGTTCATACAATCACCTAAATATGCACTCTCTCTCAAGAAGATACATAATAAATAGGAACGGATAATTGAGGGCCCTTTCAACTATTCCACAATCAAAACATAGATGAACAATTAGAGATTAACAATCAAATCTAATTATATTGATAACACAACCAAGTTATTCCCAACGGGTTCCACCAAAACCTTAGATTAAGGTTTTTAGCTACTCGTGAAAATGGGTAAATCAAATACTAAAAGATTCATAATCATAAATTGCAAGAAAATAAAGAAGAATAGAAATAATGATGTTTTGGGTGATCTCTCACACTTGTTTTTCTTGCCAAAGTACTCTCTAATAATGTTACATGCCTCCTTTGGGCGAGTTCTAGTGTTTAAATAGGGTTTTGGGCTAAGAATTCCGGAATTTGCACTCAGTCCCTTAAGTTTCCGTCGCCTGCCGCGGTCCTACCGCGCCCACGCTGGGACCGCGGCCAAATGGCCTCTCTGAATCTCCTCTGACAGCTCACCGCGGTCCTACCGCGCCCACGCTGGGACCGCGGCAGTTCACCTCCAGGCCTCGTTTGTGTATTTCAAATGGTTCACTCGGCGACTTTGATGCGATTGGCTTCTTTTTCTTCTATAAATGATACAAAACCACTCCATAGCCTTCTTCTAATGTATGTAACCTGAAAAACATGAAAAGCACTAATAAGAGCATTTTGCTATCACTTTCACAATAAAAACTCTACAGGAAAGCGATTCTTTTGGGGCTTAATCATAGTTCAATTCACCTATTATCAACACCCCACACTTAAAGCTTTGCTCGTCCTCGAGCAATTTAAACCACACTTCTATGCCTAATCGCTCAACGACTTACCCAATTTATGTCACACCCGCCATTATGAAAGAACAACCTAAGCAGTGCAACTGTCACACCTCAGATGTAGACTCTAATGCCATGCCACACACATGCTCACTCTAGTTACTCTACAGAGGTGAAAACTTGTTGTTTCTTCCTGAGTCACATGCCCTCACATCAATAAATTGAGAGAAGTTCCACACATATAGAATCAAGCACAACGAACTTTAGATAGAAAGAACTCACTCACTCTCAGCAAAGAAAATTCATATGCCACACAGATACACCATAAGCTTGCCCTTAGTGTAATACTCTACTAATCGAGTTGTTTTAGTCTACGATCAAGAGGTCTTTATTAGGTTGTAATGTAGGCTAAGGGACGGGTAGGATATATTTGGATATAGTGACTAACCTCCCTAAGCACTTTTAATACATTCTTCCTTTATTCCAATTTCCATGTTCAGCCCATTCATCCTTCCACACTTGTTTCATAGCTACCCCCGCTTTTCTAGGTGCAACTGGCTTTTCTTGCCATTCACTATTTTAGGACCACCTATTTGCAAGGTCCTTCTTCTATATTTCAATACACACACACACACACACACACACACACACACACACACACACACACACACACACACATATATATATATATATATATATATATATATATATATTTTACTACAATTGCACCATTCAAGTATTTTCCTGATTTCCTTTTTCTACTCCCTTATCACCCTACACTTTGACTTTTACATGAGCTTTACAATTCAAGTGCTTCTAGGAGGCAAATGGTCAAACAGTCAAGCTATTCAACACATGGATGTAGGTTATTACAAGGTTATCAAAGAAACAAGCTTTAGGCTCAAAGGGGTTAACTATGGTGGTATGTACAGGTGGATTCATAATTAGACCGGCTACAGAAAGAAATGCCTCAATCATCTCTAAGACCAAACAACTTCTATTTCTCTTTGCAAACATACTGGGCAAGTTCTAGGTATCGCATGAAAACACAGAATACAGGTATTTCCTCACACACACTTGGCATGAAACTCATTCCGAATTAGTTTGTCAACACACTCACATGAGTGTTCAAGCAAGACAAGGTGTGCACAATTAAGACATAATTTACGAGTCTACAAATGAGCCTAGACGTCACACTCTCAAGTTCGTTGAGTTGTTAGCAGGTGTATACATCAAAAGGGTGGATTCCTTCCCTTACCCCTACTAATCTAAGAGAGTCTTCAGAGTCCTAAAAAAATCTACCTAACCCGGTTCAAGAAAAAAAATCCTTGGAAAAGAACCGTGGTCAAAAGAAAAACCAAGGGGGAATTACTACATTACCTAAAAAGAGAAAAGAAAATAAAATTAATAAAATAAAAAAAATATCTACATGGACTACTTCCCTCAAGAGTACTGTCCAAGTGGTCAGTCCTCAGGAAGAGTCCTTTACCTCTTAATAACCGACTTTGACCCTCAAGAGACCCGTCGACAAGTGTCCGTCGTTGGGCCAAGTCAGTTATACAATTACAACATGTTTAATATGTACAATAAAACACATCACAACAACCAAGTCAGTTATACAATTACAACATGTTTAATATGTACAATACAACACATCACAACAACAAGTCTCCCACCCCACACTTATAATCATGGCATGTCCCCATGTCATATAAAAATAAAGAGCAGTAGGGTAAGAAGACTTCCCTGAGTATCACTCGGAGTCGGAGACCGTGCTGGGGTCCACATGACAAGCTCGTCCCAATGCACGGAACCACGCCATTATGCGGTTCTCAGACCTGGCATGGCGCTAAGACATAGCATCCATCCTCACATGCAGGCCATCCATCGAGGTACGAAGGTCCACGAGCTCCTCCTCCACTGAACGTTGCATAGACCGGGTGGATTGTGATCTAGAGAGTCCGGCTCCAGTGTGGGGACGCCGGGAAGATCTAGCTCCGTCATATGACCTCCTGGAGGGTGCCATTGGTGCTTGGGCTTCCTCCTCATCATCAATATCTATGGTCGCGGGCGCATCTTTGCCCACGTTGATCCTAGAAGTTCTGAAGGGTATCCTTGAGGGGAATGTGCCATCAGTAGGCAGAGTGGGAACGCCTTTGAACAGACACAATCTAGTCACCAATAAGGGAAAATAAAATCCCTTAGACTGCAGCGAGGATCGGAGGATCATTTCATCACCAATGAGCCGCGCCGTATCAAAGTCACGCTTTGTGATAAAGTACCATACCGGTAGAGCCCTTAGGTGGTTGACATCGGTAGAGTTGCTCATGGGCAGGAAGCGGCTGCAAATGATATTGAACCAGCACTTGGCCTCGTGAATGAAGGACTTGGAGTGGAGGGTGATGTTTTCATGTATCCAAGTCGGTTGGCCATTCTGGCAGATTGCTTCAATAAAGGTATCCCAATTAACCCCATGAGCGTCGTGGTAATGATCAACATCACCTCTGAATTGGGGCAACTGCAAAACCTGCCGAATCTTATGAATGGAAGCATCCACCACCTTGCCACGCACAAATACCTCCCGGCTAAAATGCTCCGTGCAATTTGCATAGAATTCCCTAACGAGCATTGGATTAACTGTTTCGGGCTCCTCAAAAAAAATTCCATCTCCCTCCGCCGTATTTCTTCATACATGGCTAGGCTTTCCATGCGGAGGGCAGCCCTATCCACAGCAATCTCCGGGATGAAGGTCTTTGTGGCTTTCGCATGGAATGCATCCTCAGCCCCCGGAGACTGGAACCTAGTTTCATCATATGTGGGCCCCTGGGAAGTACTAGCCGAACTTTTGTGCCTCTTTCGTGCCATAATACCTGCAACAAGACAGGGCAACTATCAAATATATCCAAAGCTGGGCCATGCGAATGGTTACTCAGACTTCGCCACCCGCTGGCACTAAACAATTATCATTGGCCAACAATGCCAAAACACCCTATTGCTATGTGGCCCCAATTAGCCAACCCATACTACGATTACTTCNCCGGTATTCCCTGCTAGAACGCACCTGTTGTGCTCTGACTTGGGTAGCTCAGAAGTTGAGGCATTATTTATGTGCCTATACCACTTATCTCATATCAAGGATGGATCCGCTGAAGTACATCTTCCAGAAGCCCATGCCTATGGGCAAGCTGGCCAAATGGCAAATTCTGTTGAGTGAGTTTGATATTGTCTGCGTGACTCAGAAGCGATCAAAGGACAAGCACTAGCCGATCATTTTGCCGAAAACCCCGTGGGCGGAGAATACGAGCCTCTAAAGACGTATTTTCCTGATGAGGAGGTTTCTTTCATAGGAGAAGACATTGCAGAATCCTATGATGGCTGGAGAATGTTTTTTGACAGAGCAGCAAAATCTAAAGGCGTTGGCATAGGAGAAGTCCTAGTATCAGAAACAGGCCAACATTATCCGATGTCCGCCAAACTCAGGTTCCCATGTACCAACAACATGGCCGAGTATAAAGCCTGCATCTTAGGGCTCAAGCTGGCCATTGATATGAACGTTCAGGAGTTACTAGTGATCGGGGATTCAGACTTGCTCATACATCAGGTTCGCGAAGAATGGGCAACCAAGAATTCCAAAATACTCCCATACTTGCATCATGTACAGGAGTTGAGGAAGAGGTTTACAAAGACAGAATTCCGGCATGTCCCCAGAGTTCAGAATGAGTTCGCTGATGCATTGGCCACTCTGTCATCCATGATTCAACATCCAGATAAGAACTTCATTGATCCTATCCCGATAAAAATCCAGGATCAACCTGCTTACTGTGCTCATGTCGAGGAAGAAGCAGACGGAAAACCATGGTTCCATGACATTAAGAAATATCTGTCAACAGGAGAGTATCCAGAACTTGCAAACACTATGCAAAAGCACACACTGCGGAGGTTATCCAATCACTTCTTTCACAACGGAGGAATCCTGTATAGGAGGACTTCTGATTTGGGATTACTAAGGTGTGTCGAGGCAAAGGAAGCATCCAGGTTGTTGGAGGAGGTTCATGCAGGGACCTGTGGCCCGCACATGAATGGTTTCATCTTAGCCAAGAAAATACTCCAAGCTGGTTATTTCTGGATGACTATGGAGACAGACTGCATCCATTATGTTCGGAAATGCCATCGTTGCCAGATCCATGAAGACATGATAAAGGTACCCCCTAACGAGCTCAATACAACAAGCTCACCATGGCCGTTCGCCGCTTGGGAATTGGATGTCATCGGACCCATCGAGCCTGCCGCATCAAACGGGCACAGGTTCATTCTAGTGGCAATTGATTACTTCACCAAATGGGTTGAAGCAGCATCATATAAGGCGGTAACCAAGAAGGTTGTGGCAGACTTTGTTCGCGACCGTATTATTTGCCGGTTCGGCGTCCCAGAGTCAATCATCACTGACAATGGTTCCAACCTCAACAGTGATCTAATGAAAGCAATGTGTGAGACATTTAAGATTAAGCACAAGAATTCTACAGCCTACAGACCCCAGATGAATGGAGCTGTAGAAGCAGCCAATAAGAACATTAAGAAGATACTGAGGAAAATGATAGAAAAACACAAGCAGTGCCATAAGAAGCTATCATTTGCTCTATTGGGATACCGTACCACAGTCCGCACATCAACTGGGCAACTCCTTATATGCTGGTTTACGGTACCGGGGCAGTTATCCCAGCCGAAGTAGAGATTCCCTCCCTGAGAATTATGCGGGAAGCAGAACATGAAGATGCAGAATGGGTAAAGAGTCGCTACGAGCAGCTAGCCCTTATAGACGGAAAAAGACTGAATGCAGTTTGCCATGGTCAGCTTTATCAGAACAGAATGACCAGAGCCTTCAACAAGAGAGTCAAGCCAAAACGATTCGCGCCAGGGCAGTTAGTACCGAAGAAGATTTTTCCGCACCAAGATGAAGCCAAAGGAAAGTTTTCTCCCAACTGGCAAGGTCCGTACATGGTTCACCGGGTTCTAACCGGGGGAGCCCTCATACTAGCAGAAATGGATGGAAAAGTCTGGCCAAAGCCGATCAATTCAGATGCAGTGAAGATGTGTAACCATTATGATTCCTTTATGATGTAATTTGAACTATGCCTGACCTGATTCCCGTTTAAGAGGGGATACGTAGGCAGCCTTATGGGTTCGGTCACAATTCAATAAAATTTTCATTTCCCCCCGATACTGGAAACTGGGGTAGAATTTTGAGGAGGACCCTCAAAATTCCGAAGTTGATCTTCGCCAATCATCACGCGCAGCCGTCAGAAGCACCAGCCCAGTAAACTGGGGCAGAATTTTGAGGAGGACCCTCAAAATTCCGGAGCAAAAGAGGTTGCAATATCTTGAACCGTGTCGTAGTCACCGGTTCATCTAAAACCATTTTACTTATTATGTATTTACATCATATTTTTATTACTTTGCTAAGTCATGCATGGCTACTATCAAATTTGCTTTGTTTAGCGATGCTACCCTAATGAATGCAAGAGCCGAGTAGGACAAGAGGTCTCCAAAAACACTACAAATCCCTCCCCACAAGTTAAGCACCATGAAACCCAACATCAAGCATCAACCATGGCTAAAAGAATCAAATAAAAAAAGAAAACAAAGAAAAAGATACAATTTATACATTACAACAAATTCTAGGGTTAGGAAAACTAATTTACACTAACTATTTGAAGAAAAGAGAAGAGAAGAGAAGAAAGCTTACCTTGTAGATGAGATGAGAGAGTGGAAGAAGAAGAAATTTGGTGAAGAATGGGGGTTAGGGCTTTGGGAGGAAGAAGATGAAAGCGGAAAAGATGAGAGAATAGAGAGAAAGGGGGGTAAGGGTCGTGTGGTTGGAGTGGGTAATGAGGGTGGGGAAAGGTTAATGAGGGGGGGGGGCAAATAAAAGAAAGAGAAGAAAATTGAAAAATTCAGGAAACTTACCTAACTGGGCCCGTCTCTGGGCTACCGCGGTCACGCTGGGACCGCGGTAGACCAGGTTCAGAGAGGTGGTTTGACCGCGGTCCTACCGCGGCCACGCTTGGACCGCAGTGGGAAAACTTCAGAGGGCTTGTTTGACCGCGGTCCGGCCGCGGTTACGCCGGGACCGCGGTCAAGGCGTTTTTCTGGTACTTTTTTTTTAATATATATACAGTTATACATTACACTTACAACAATTCGTGGGTTGCCTCCCACGCAGCGCCTGATTTAACGTCGCGGCACGACTCAAATAGTGGAGTTCCTACTCCTCGTTTTCGTATTGGGGTTCTTTGAAATGTGACACCACTATATCCCCTTTTTCGTCAGCTGATCCAAGGTAGTGTTTCAACCTTTGTCCATTGACGGAGAATTTGTTCGTCCCGTCTTTTGATTCAATTTCCACAGCTCCTCTAGCAAACATTTGCACCACTCGGAATGACCCTGACCATCGGGATTTCAACTTACCCGGAAACAATCTCAACCTTGAGTTGTACAATAACACCATATCACCGGGTTTGAAGTCTCTATCCACGATGTGCTTATCATGCATTTTCTTCATCCGTTCCTTGTAAATCCTCGTGATCTCAAAGGCTTGATACCGAAATTCCTCTAGCTCGTGCAGCTCCGTTAGTCGATTTTGTCCGGCTGCCTCGGGATCCATGTTTAATTGTTTTAATGCCCACCAAGCATGGTGTTCTAACTCCACAGGTAGATGACAGGCCTTTCCAAACACCAACTTGTATGGTGACATTCCTATTGGCGTTTTGAATGCAGTTCTGTAGGCCCAGAGTGCGTCGTCCAGCTTCTTTTCCCAATCCGTTCGGGTTGCGTTCACGGTTTTCGCTAATACACTCTTAGTCTCCCTGTTGGACACTTCAACTTGTCCACTAGTCTGTGGATGGTAGGGCGTAGCCACTTTGTGGTGCACATCATATTTAGCCAGCAATTTCTCGAAGGCTCTATTGCAGAAGTGAGTGCCTCCATCACTGATGATCGCCCTTGGTATCCCAAACCGGGTGAATATGTGCTTCTTCAGTAATCCGACCACCACTCGTGCATCATTGGTGGGCAAGGCTGCAGCTTCCACCCATTTAGACACATAATCCACCGCCACAAGTATGTACTTATTACCGAATGAGCTGACAAAGGGACCCATGAAGTCTATCCCCCACACGTCAAACACCTCTACTTCTTGAATTGGTTTCATTGGCATCTCATGGCGACGGGAAATGTTTCCCGTCCTTTGGCATTCATTGCAGCCCTTTACCCAGAGGTGTGCATCTCTAAATACAGTTGGCCAGAAGAATCCAGCCTCTAGCACCTTCGCAGCTGTTCTGACCCCTCCAAAATGTCCTCCATATGCTGAAGCGTGACAAGCCTGCAAAATTGAAGATTGTTCTATCTAGGGGACACACCTCCGGATAATACATGCGACTATCACGAAAAAACTTTTTCTTTTGGACAGAAGAAAGGTCATCAGGAATAATACCACAAGCCAGGTAGTTTGCAAAATCTGCATACCATGGCGCATCCTCAAGACTGGCTGCGAGCAACTGCTCGTCTGGAAAGGTTTCCAGAGTTTCTTCGACCTCGACTGATTTTTCAGCTCCTTCAAGTCGTGAAAGATGATCAGCGACTTGATTTTCTGTGCCCTTACGGTCACGAATTTCGAGGTCAAATTCTTGCAACAACAGTACCCAACGAATCAGGCGCGGCTTAGACTCCTTTTTCTCAATGAGGTACCTGAGAGCTGCATGGTCAGTATATACAATTACCTTGGAACCAATCAGATATGATCGGAACCTATCAAAAGCAAACACGACTGCCAACATCTCCTTCTCTGTCACTGTGTAATTGAGTTGTGAACCGCTTAGTGTTCTGCTTGCATAGTAAATCGGGTGCATCAACTTGTCTTTTCTCTACCCCAAGACTGCTCCTATAGCATAGTCGCTGGCATCACACATCAGCTTAAATGGTTGCTCCCAGTCGGGCGCGACAATGATGGGTGCAGTGGTCAACTTCTTCTTTAGTTCCTCAAATGCCAACATGCAATCATTAGAAAACACAAAGGGCTGATCCTTTTCAAGGAGTTTGCATAATGGGTTAGCAATTTTGGAAAAGTCTTTTATGAAACGCCGGTAGAACCCGGCGTGACCAAGGAAACTTCTCACCACCTTGACTGAAGTAGGCGGTGGTAACTTCTCAATCACGTCAACCTTAGCATGGTCGACCTCAATTCCTTTTCTGGACACTCGATGTCCCAGGACTATCCCCTCTTGTACCATGAAATGGCACTTCTCCCAGTTTAGTACCAGGTTTGTCTCTACACATCTTTTGAGCACTCTGCTTAAGTTGTGAAGACAGTCTTCGAATGAATCTCCCACCACGGAGAAATCATCCATAAAGACCACGGAATTTCCTCCACCATATCTGTAAAGATGGCTAACATGCACCGTTGAAAAGTCGCAAGTGCATTACAAAGCCCAAAGGGCATTCTCCTAAAGGCAAAGATGTCATACGGACAGGTGAATGATGTTTTCTCTCTATCTTCAGGGGCTATTGAAATCTGATTGTACCCCGTATCTATCTAGGAAACAAAAGTGTGATCTACCAGCCAACCTGTCCAACATTTGATCAATGAAGGGTAATGGAAAGTGGTCCTTGCGGGTGGCGGTGTTTAATTTCCGGTAATCCATGCAGATTCGCCACCTTGTGACTGTACGAGTTGAGATCAACTCATTGTTGTCGTTTTTCACAACAGTCATACCCCCCTTTTTCGGGACACACTGGACAGGGCTGACCCAATTACTATCAAAGATGGGGAAAATAATTCCCGCATCTAACCATTTGATCACCTCTTTCTTTACAACTTCTTTCATGTTAGGGTTCAACCTTCGCTGGTGTTCCCTGGAAGGTCTGTGCCCTTCTTCCAGGAGAATCTTATGCATGCAGAAAGCTGGGCTGATACCCTTTATATCTGCCATGGTCCAACCAATGGCCGTCTTGTTATCCTTTAGTACCTGCAAAAGCTGCTCTACCTGCACATCTAGCAGACAGGATGATATAATAACAGGTAAAGTCGAATCAGTGCCTAGAAATGCATACCTGAGATGATCTGGGAGTGGTTTCAGCTCCAACTTGGGTGGTTCCTCTAGTGATGGCTTGGCTGGAGGAGTGACCCTTTTCTCCAGCTCCAGGGACTCGAACTGAGGTTCCCTTGACCAAAATCCTCGGCCTTCCAATGCCATTACCCATTCAGCTAACCCCTCGCCATCCATTTCGTCTAAGTTTGTCAAGCATGCCTCCAATGGGTCCCCCACAGTCAGGGCCCTATCATCCTCTTGCAGAATTACATCAACTGCTTCCACTAGAGAGCAATTTGCATATTCGCTGGGTCTCCTCATTGATTGTTGAACGTTGAACATGACTTCTTCATCATTCAATCTCATTTTAAGCTCCCCAGTTTCACAATCTATCAGTGCTCTCCCGGTGGCTAAAAATGGTCTCCCCAAAATAAGGGGTATCTCCTCATCCACCTGACAGTCCAGAATCACAAAGTCTGCAGGGAACACGAACTTCCCCACTTGCACCAGCACATCGTCAAGAATACCTGTAGGTCTTTTCACAGTGCGATCAGCCAGTTGGAGTAGCATCGAAGTCGGCCTGGCCCTGCCGATGCCCAATTTGGTGTATATAGCCAGCGGCATCAAATTTATGCTGGCTCCCAAATCACATAATGCCTTTGCAAAGGCATATCTCCCAATGGTGCATGGAATAGTGAAGCTACCTGGATCGGACATCTTTTGGGCTATCGGTTTTGCCACCACTGCGCTGCAGGTTTGTGTTAGAGTTACGGTGGATAGATCTTGAAAATCAAACTTCTTTGACATTAAATCTTTCATCATCTTGGCATAACCGGGCATCTCCCTCAAGGCATCCATCAATGGAATATTCAACTGGATTTGACGCAGCATCTCCATAAACTTTTTGTATTGGTCTGCCTTCTTTTTCTTGACCAGTCTCTGAGGGAAGGGTGCAGGGATCACCCTTTGGGCACTACTGGCTGGCTTCTCTTTGTTAGGAGTGTCTGGCACAAGAGGTGCCACCTGTTCTGCAACTTGCTCGGTCTCCTTTTCTTTGCCTTTACCCTCCTGACTCTGCTCAACCACTACTTCAGTGAGTTCCGCTGGCTGTTCTTCCTCTAATGGCACTGGAGTAGCTGGTGTAGTGTTCTTGCTGGCCTGTGCAATTTCCTGCTCTCGATCTAAATCTCTACCATTCCTTAGACTGACTGCCATCAGCTGATTCGGGTTTTGCTCCTTGGGATTAACGTTTGTGTCTGCAGGTAAAGTTCCTGGAGTGCGGTTGTTCAATGCCATGGACAGCTGACCCAGCTGTGTTTCAATATTCTTGATGGCTGAATCATGGACTGCCAATTTTTCCTGCACTTTGTTATTTGTCCCAATAAGTTGTTGAAGCATACCTCTAATTTCCACCATGTTGTTGTCTTGCTGCTGAGGGGGTGGTTGATAAGCCAATTGTTGCTGATTCTGCTGTGGATAACCCTGTGGTTTCTGATAAGGTACGGGCACTAATTTATTTTGAGGGTGCATACCCCCAGGCTGCTGCATATTAGGCCTGTACTGCTGATTATGTGGCGGTCTCCACTGTTGTGCTCCTTGTCTCTGGCCCCCATAACTGTTGACATAGTTCATATCTTCCTGGACCCCTTGGTTTTCGCCTTCTCCGCTCCATGAACAAACATATGACTGATTAATACATGGTGTACATAATCCTCCATTCGTTGTATCAACAATGTGCACCTGTTTTGTACCCATCTCATCAATCTTCTTTGTTAGTAAGCTCATCTGGGTTAGGAGTGTGGCCATGTTTTCTTCCTGCGAATTGTTGAGATCCAATGGAATGGAAGGTATTATGGGAGTTTGTGTTGCACCTCTAGTCATCCACCCCGCATTTTGTGACATCTTGTCTAAGAGAATTTTGCACTCGGTGAATGTTTTGCTTAAGAACGCACCTCCAGCTGAAGCATCCACATTAGCCTTCAAGTTGTCAGTTAGACCCATGTAGAATCTCTGGCCAAGCATCTGATCCGGAATGCCATGATGAGGAAACTTCACAAGCGTCCCTTTAAATCTCTCCCAAGTTTCCTGCAAGGACTCCGTGGACTGCTGCCTAAATTGTAATATGGCATCAATTTGCTGTGCAGTCTTGTTAGGCGGATAGAACTTGTTCAGAAACTGCTTGACTAATTCCTCCCAAGTGGTAATAGAGTTGATAGGGAGCGAATTTAACCAAGTCTGAGCTGCCCCGGTTACTGAAAACGGGAATAGGAGCAACTTGATAGCTTCAGGAGTCACATTCGGCTACCTCTGGGTCATGCAAATTGACAGGAAATTTTTCAAGTGTTGTTGTGGGTCTTCAATGGTTGACCCGGAGAACAATCCCTTATTCTGCAGCAGATGCAGCATGTTGTTGGTGATTTGGAATGTCTCCGCTTGAATTGCAGGCATAGCTATAGCAGTGGCCAGATTGTCAGCTGTAGGCTGTGCCCAGTCATAAAGTGCAGCCTCTGGCACAAGAGGTGCCACTCTCCTGACTTCTAGGTCAACTTGCTCATTCCTGTTGTTTCCGTGGCGTTGTTCACGTCACCCATATCAAATTTGGGTTGGTTCGTTGGTTGAGTTTGNACTTGAGTGTGTAAACAGTAGAATAAAGTCTAAGGCAATGGTTTCCCCCGTTGGTACTTTCCTTGGTTGTCTATGTCCTATAACTATGATTTAGCTATCTCTAACAATCATGAACTCTCCATATATCATAATTCTTTCTCAAGTAATTATAATAATCTACTAGACGCACTTTCTCAAGCTAAGCTAGCTACTTGCACAATACGGTTCACTTAGATTGCACCCGGGGTTTCGTTATCTCTAATCCAACACCTAAACCCTCGGTTATGACTCTCGTCTATACTCCAGGAGTGATGTTGTTCATACAATCACCTAAATATGCACTCTCTCTCAAGAAGATACATAATAAATAGGAACGGATAATTGAGGGCCCTTTCAACTATTCCACAATCAAAACATAGATGAATAATTAGAGATTAACAATCAAATCTAATTATATTGATAACACAACCAAGTTATTCCCAACGGGTTCCACCAAAACCTTAAATTAAGGTTTTTAGCCACTCATGACGATGGGTAAATCAAATACTAAAAGATTCATAATCATAAATTGCAAGAAAATAAAGAAGAATAGAAATAATGATATTTTGGGTGATCTCTCACACTTGTTTTTCTTGCCAAAGTACTCTCTAATAATGTTACATGCCTCCTTTGGGCGAGTTCTAGTGTTTAAATAGGGTTTTGGGCTAAGAATTCCGGTATTTGCACTTCAGTCCCTTAAATTTCCGTCGCCTGCTGCGGTCCTACCGCGCCCACGCTGGGACCGCGACCAAATGGCCTCTCTGAATCTCCTCTGACAGCTCACCGCGGTCCTACCGCGTCCACGTTGGGACCGCGGCAGTTTACCTCCAGGCCTCGTTTGTGTATTTCAAATGGTTCACTCGGCGACTTTGATGCGATTAGCTTCTTTTTCTTCCATAAATGATACAAAACCACTCCATAGCCTTCTTCTAATGTATGTAACCTGAAAAACATGAAAAGCACTAACAAGAGCATTTTGCTATCACTTTTACAATAAAAACTTTACAAGAAAGTGATTCTTTTGGGGCTTAATCATAGTTCAATTCACCTATTATCAGTGACTTAGCCACCAAACAATGAACCCTAGAATCTCTCTAAATATAGACATTAACCATAAATACAATTCTATTTATAACATTTTTCATTTTTTATCTTTATGATCATATGGTGGAGATGACTGGCACAATCTCCCAAAGTCGTTTCAACGTTTCTCAAAGTTCTTTCTTTCCTAAATGATCTATATATAAGTAAACTCAAACGGAGTTTCTCTCTCTCTCCCTATATGATATCGCGACTATCTCTACACATAAAATTAAAACAGGTAGCCAAGAAGAACCAATTTAAAAATATAGGAATAAAAGTAACGTGTTATTGACTAGTTTTCTCAATGTTCCAAATGTTTGCCATTTTCACTACTTGAGAATCAAATCAAGGGAAATTTGACCAACATTTAAAAAATATTATTTTACTATTCTGATGTTAGGAAATAGGGGAAAAAATGCAACTTATATGCTCCATTTTGGGTAATTTCAGAGTTAGTTAGTGAAACACTATTACTTTCAACTATTAGATCAAGATTCAAGAGTTCGATCGGGTCACATGAAATTAAGTGGAGAACCGCAATTGATCTTTCTTGGAGCATATAAGTTGCATTCTAATGTACTTTGACTATTTTCCTCTAGGATGTTGTCAAATTTATTTTTCATAAGTAAATAGATGCTACATATTTCGGGACAAAACCGGTTTCTGTCATATTCTGAGTTGGAGCGGGGAACAAGTGGAACATACTTTTTCAACACATACAAAAGCAAGTACAGAGGCAAAGTGTGTAGTAGTGTATTTGTAAAATAATGAAAAATAACGTAATAGAAATTTAGAAGAAATAAAATTTAATCCGAGCCCACAGAATTCATAGTATTTTCTTAAGGAACTTAATCCCTTCCTAGTACCCGAGGTTATGAATTATTTCCTCCCGGGATAGAACGGATTACACACTGATATAGTCGTACTTCTGTCACGACCCGGATTTCCCACCCTCGGGAGTTGTGATGGCGCCTACTAATGTGAGCTAGGCAAGCCAATTATGTGAACAACTTACCTTTTTACCCATCTTATATTCATTAACAATTGCGAAGTAATATCATTTAAACATCGGAATTTAACATATGCGGAAGAAAAAGCAATAAGCTAGCTGAACATGAATCCAAGACAATTGTTTGAGTCTCGACTACCCAGAACTGGTGTCACAGTTTCACAGACGGTCTAGGAATACTACAAATAAAGGGGCTGAAAGAAATAAATACAACACTGTCTCTAGAAATGTATGAAAGAAACATGAATAGTAGATAGAAGGAGACGCCAAGGCCTGCGGACGCTTGCAGGACTGCCTCGGGTCGCCTGATGAGCAAGAATCAGCAATCCCACCGCGGTCCGAAGTCTAGAACACTGGGGTCTGCACAAAAGAGTGCAGAGTGTAGTATCAGCACAACCGACCCCATGTGCTGGTAAGAGCCTAGCCTAACCTCGGCGAAGTAGTTACGAGGATAAGACCAGACTACCAAATAAATCTGTGCAATTTAACTATATACAGCAGAAAAGAAGTACAGAAAGAAACATTCATATACAGTCAAGTATGGGAGGGGGAAAAACATGCTGCGGGGAAACATCGAATAGTAACAGAACAGCAACAAGTAAATATGAGGATCACCACAGTTCAATTGAAAATAGAAGGGGAAATCATGCTGTGGGGTACAACAAGTATCAACAGGAAACCAGCAATTTAGTGTAGAAAAACCGTAACACAGTTATCAATAAAAATTAGAAAATCAAAGACAAGTGCACGACATCACCCTTCATGCTTTTACTCTCTCTCACCAAAATAATACACGGCATCACCCTTCGTGCTTTAACGCTCTCTCACCAAAACAATACACGGCATCACCCTTCGTGCTTTACACTCTTCCTCACTCAAACAACAATCACAAGGAAAATAGGGTAAGCAAATCTATAACCTCAAAATAAAACCAAATAATAATAGAAAATCAGTAAATAAACGTAAAGGGAAACATAACTCAATTATCAAGAATCAGGGAAATCAAGGACAAGTGCACAGCACCACCCGTCGTGCTTTTACTCTCGTCCTCACCATAAGAATCAATACAATAGGCACGGAATGGTACATCGTGCGACACGGCATCACCCTTCGTGCTTTACACTCTTTCCTCACCATGAAATCAATATAATAGGCACGAAATGGTACATTGTGCGCACGGCATCACCCTTCGTGCTTTAACTCTCTTCCTCACCATACAAAAATGCACGGCATCACCCTTCGTGCTTTAACTCTCTTCCTCACCTAAACAACAATCACAAACAATAGGGCAAGGAAATAAAGGAAATTTGCAATAAGAATCCCGGCAAGGCAACAAGTCAACAATTAAATCCCGGCAAGGGAGCAATATCAATAACATCCACATCCCGGCAAGGGAGATAACAAATAAATCAACAATAGTCCAGCAAAGCTGACAACATAAGGATCTCTTCTCTTTCTCACTTTTACTTTACAATTCACTTCACAACTCGAGCCAATGCTCTAGAGGTTCAATTATCACTTATACTTTCACAATTCATCTCACATCTCGTGGCAGGCGTGCCACCCGCCCCCATTTCATTATATCTTGTGGTAGGCGTACCACCCGCTCCCAGTTATAACCAACAATAATCAGAAGGAATCCCGGCAAGGGAACAAGAACAACATAATAACTTTCCGGCAAGGGAACAATGATAATAATAACATGTGAGGCATAATAAACCACAACGGAGTCATAACAGATTATAACAAAAGACTCACGGGCATGCTTGACACCAACGTATAGATACTCGTTACCATGCCTATACGTCGTACTCCACAATTAACACGTAGCAAATAGACACAACTCCTAATCCCTCAAGCTAAGGTTAGACAAAACACTTACCTCGAACTTCCACGGCCAACTCAAGCCTCAAGCACTGCCTTTCCTTTCGAGTTTGGCTGCAACACAATCGTATCTACGCATAATCGATTCAATAACATCAATAAATGCTAAAAAATCCAATTCCAATGCTTAATTATAGCTTTCTAATCATTCTTCCCAAAAACCCAAAAATCGACCCCGGGCCCGCTTGGTCAAAACACGAGGTTCGGACCAAAATCAAATCACCCATTCACCCACGAGCCCAAATATATAATTATTTCCAGAATTCGACCCCAACACGAGGTCCAAATCACCATTAATCAAAAAGCCCTAACTCTACCCAAATCCCTAATCTTCTACCCTTAATATCATGTTTTAGGCATAGAAATCTAATGGGTGTTAATGAAAATTGAAGAAAATGAGCCTAAGATTACATACCTATGAATTTGTGGTGAAATCCTCTTTCAAAAAGCGCCCAATTTGGAGTTGAGATGAAGAAGTTATGAAATTTTGAACAAATCCCGTTTTAGCTACTGTTTTAAGTGCTGGGCGACAGTGTTCATCGCGTTCGCAAGAACAGTGTCGCGATCGCGAAGGCTGCCAGTAAGTGGACTTATGCGATCGCGAGTTCTTCAACGCGTTCGCGAAGGGTTGAACCCCCTAACCTTCGCGTTCGCGGACACACGTACGCGTTCGCGTAGAAGAACGACCAAAATCCCAACCCCCTCCAATTAACACTACGCGTTCGCGTCACACAGGTCACGTTCGCGATGAGAAATCCCCCAAAGCTCTGCGTTCGCGACTGTGGCATCGCGTTCGCGATGAACAAATTCACCCCTGTCCCCATTTACCTTACGCGATCACGATGAACAGCAGGCCTGAGCTCCTGTAGCAGAAAATCTGCAACTTTTCCTTAAGTTCAAAACTTCCCGAATCACATCCGAAACACACCCGAGCCCTCGGGGCTCCTAACCAAACATACGTACTAACTCAACAACATCATACGAAATTATCCGTGCAAATCGCCAAAATAACCTCAAAATCAAAGGATTTTTCTCAAACTTCATAAAACATCAACTTTAGCAATTTAGGTCAGAATCATGTCAAACGACGTCCGTTTTTCACCAAATTTCACATAAACATCTTAATCATATATAAGACCTGTACCAGGTGCCGGAACCAAAATATGGGCCCGATACTAACATGTTCTAATCAAATTTCATTTCTAATTTCCTTAAACAATTTCAGAAAACAATTTCTTTCAAAAATTCATTTCTCGGGCTTGGGACCTCGGAATTCGATTCCGGGCATACGCCCAAGTCCCATATTTTCCTACGGACCCTCTAGGACCGTCAAATCATGGGTCCGGGTCCGTTTACCCAAAACGTTGACCGAAGTCAAAATAACTCATTTTATAACCAAATTTTACCATTTTTCACAGATTTTCATATTTAAGCTTTCCGACTACGTGCTCGGACTGTGCACGCAAATCGAGGCGAGGCTAAAAGAGGTTTTCAAGGCCTCAGAAACACAGAATTAAATTTAAAAATAAGTGATGACCTTTTTGGGTCATCACAACTTCAAACCCTGTGTTCAACGAACACAATGATCGGTAGCAAATTACACTTAGTGTTGCATTCTTTGTAGTGAAAACAATACAGAAGAAAGAAGGAGATTTCAACATTTTCATAGGAAAATCTGAAGGAATGGTCTGTTATTTATAGCCAACATGTTGAGTTTAAATGAAGAGGTGCAACTCTTCAGAATATCTGTTATGAATGTTCACGTAAAATGGCCATTACGTATATGGCTATTTACGCAAAATAAAATGGAAAATGAAAACGCGGTGGAAAATTAATTTACCGTTACAAAAACAACTAATTTGGATTAAAATAATATTACGTTAATCTTAGTATTAACAAATAAATTTGGTCAAAAAACTCAATCAATCAATCATTTGACCGAATCCGAATCCGAAGCCGAGACGAGCGAGCGAGCGAGCGAGTGACGACAACGACGACGCGAGGCTTGCCTTCTTCTAACTCTTTGTCACAACCCCAATTCGCCCTCCGTGAACTATCGTCACGGCACCTAGTCTCTACGACTAGGTAAGCCTAACAAATGCGGAAATAACTAATCTTGCGGAATAAATAATCAAAAGCCGAATAACTAAAAGAAATAGTATTTAAATGCTGCTTGGCATATACACACAACTTTTTAAAATCTGATACACTATCCCACAACCAGGAAACTCACGGATCCACAAGCTGAGAAAACACTACATAGCTCTAATCTCCGGAATGTCTAATCAAGAACATAAGGTACAGAACGGCTAAATACTAGATGCAGGAATAGAAAGAGACTCCTCGGTCTGCGGATCTACCTCGAAGTCCCATAGAATCGCCTCGCCTCAAGAATGGTAAGCCTGAGTAGAGGTACCTGGATCCGCACATGAAAAACATGCGCAGGAAGGGCATGAGTACACCACAGCGGTACTCAGTAAGTGCCAAGCCTAACCTCGGTTGGGTAGTGACGAGGAAGGTCAGGGCCCTACTGAGGTAAATAAGATATAAGGTTTAACAGTGTGAAATAAACAGTGTAAATAAGTAACACAAGATAAAAAGGACAGCAACAACTATCACTGAGGCAAGTAAAACACAGTAAGAGAACACAACTCAGCTCCAAGATAACAACCGGGGATCTCCCAGGATACCGTCCTGTAGTCCCTAAATATAAATATCATATCCAGTGGATCTCCCGGGTGCAGTCCCGTAGTCCAACTCATAAATGTGCAGGGGGATCTCCCGGAATGTAATTTCGTAGTCCCAAGGTAAACATATAGGGGAGCTCCTGGGATATCGTCCCGTAGTCCCAAAGTAAAAGTGCAGGGAAATCTCCCGGAATACCGTTCCATAGTCACAAAGTAAACATGCAGGGGAGCTCCCGGGATACCGTCCCGTAGTCCCAAAGTAAAAGTGCAGCAACAATAATAATTCAATCCAATCAATTTCATATCAAAGTGAAGAAGGTAATCCTAACCTAGCATGGTTCACGTAATACAACTAAGGCAGTTAAGTCAAATAGAGCAATTTAGTCAAGTAGTCATGCTTCTCTAAGCTACAGCAGGTTTAGTTTCCAAACAGTGTAAGTAAGAAAAGGAAGAACACAATTCAAGGCTATTTATAATGAAAAACCGGATTTTCAACAATTAGCACAAGTACGCGATCGTCACCTCACGTACGAGGCATTTCAATTACCACAATATCAATCCTAAGGGGAAAGGTCCCCCACATAAGGTCAGACAAGCCACTTATCTCGAACAAGTGCAAGCCAACCCGAAACCACGCCTTTGCCACGAGTATCCGACTCCAAATGGCCCAAATCTATTCAATTCAATTGCATATTGTAAATAACACCTCAAGTAACTGATTCTATGATTAAATTCTAAGCTAATACGGGAAATTAGGAAAATGACCAAAATGCCCCTCTGGCCCACGTCTCGGAATCGGGTAAAATTTATATTTTCGGAATCCCCATACTCTCACGAGGTCATACATACCAAGAACACTGAAATCGGAGTTCAATTGACCCCTCACATACCCCTTTTTAGGTCTCTTAAACTCAAGCCCTAATTACCCACTTTTCACAAGTTTTCCACCACTAATTAGGTCTTTAATCACATAAAAATGAGTTATGAAGTCAAAAATGTTACCTCCAAGTGATTCCCCTTGAATCCCTCTTCAACCCACTTCAAAAAGCTTCAAAATCGCCTAACAATAGAGGAAACTAGGCTAAAACTCGCGAAATAACCCTTTTAAAACATTTTGCCCAGGTATTTTAATTCCTTCTTCGCGAATGCGGTCAAGGCCTCGCGTTCGCGAAGCACAAAAATGTCGTTGACCAAAAGTCCTCTTACGCGAACGCGACACTGCCCTCGCGAACGCGATTCCTCCACTGACCAACCCTTCGCGAACGCGTTACACATCTCGCGAATGCGGAGAACAATTCCACCTCGAACCCAGCTGACCACTTCTTCTACGCGAACGCGATACCCTTCCCGCGAACGCGATGCTCAAACATCATCACCCTTCGCGAACGCGGAGCCTTCATCACGAACGCGAAGGGTAAAATCCCTCTGCTATAGCTGAACAAAAACCTGCAACTTTTTAACAACTTAAAATGCTCCGTTGAGCATCCGAAACGCACCCGAGGCCCCCGGGACCTCAACCAAAGGCATCAACATATCCTAAAACCTTATTCAAACTTGTACCGATCTTCAAAACACTTCAGACAACATCAATTTCCCCAAAACACATCGGATACAAGCCTAAGAACTCCAAATTTCTCAAAATACGCTTTCGATTAAAAAGTCTATCAAACCTCGTCCGAATGACCTGAAATTTTGCACACACGTCCCAAATTACATAACGGAGCTACTGTAACTCTCGGTTTTCCGTTCCGACCCTCGGAAAAAAAATCTCACTATCGAACCGGAAACATCAAAATTCGACCTTTCGGCATTTGAAGCCTAATTTAGCTACGGACCTCCAAAACACAATCCGACCACGTCCCTAAATCCCAAATTACCTAACGGAGCTAACGGAACCATTGAATTTCCATTCCGAGGCCGTCTTCACACTGTTCCGACTACGGTCAACTTTCCAACACTTAAGCTCTCATTTAGGGACCAAGTGTCCCACAACTCTCCGAAACTTAAAACCGAACATTCGGCAAATTAAAATAGCAGAAATAGAATTGGGGGAAGCAGTTAATAGGGGATCGGGGCGTAAATTTCAAAAACGACCGGCCGGGTCGTTACACTCTTTAAATGCTAGAAGAAGAGCAATTGTATATATACCCATCAAATGTCTTTTCCTCCTCCAATATGGGACAATGTCCCTTTGTCAAGGAGGCACTATAAGAAAGTATAGAATTGGCAACAATCTTTGTACTACAACAATAATATTATTGCAAAATATAGTAAATGGCAACAACTTCATTTAGTTGTTGCTATATCATAGAATTTTTACCCACAAAATTTTTTTTGTTAGAAAAAGTTTTAGTTTTGTTGTCGTATTTAACAAATAATATAATAAATTTGAAATATATATATAAACCAGCAACGACTTTTTACCAACAATACTATGGTTGTTGGCTAAGTATAATAAATGGCAACAATGTGATTAGATTGTTGCTGTATCATACAATTTTTACCCACAATTTTTTTCTTGTTACCAAATATTTTAGATTCTCCTTACTATAATTTAGGAGTAGTATAATAAATATAAAATACAAAACTTAATTGGCAACAACGAATACTAGTTGTTGTTAAACACAAAGTTTTCTCACCAACTCCTCTTAGTTGTGGCCTAAAATTTAGTAAATTACTTTTACTTTCCGCCAAAACAGACGCGCCAAAATAGGTTTTCCCTCTTCTATTACTTTTTCTCCAATTTTTTGCACCCAATTTTAGTTTTCAATCCATCTAGGTTTTTTATTTATTATTCTGCTAAACTAAGGTCTTGCATCTGGCGTGTTCAATCTTCGATCTCTTCCTCTGTGTTCTACCCAAAATCTGGTGAGTTCTCACTTTTGATTTCATTTCTTCTCAATGTCTTAATTTCAGCTTTTGATTTAGTTTTGATTTTGTTTCTTCTTAATTTGCAGTACCTATGGACTCTATTGTATTTTTTTTTCTTTTTATGATAAAACTAAAAACATTTGGACAGAAAAAAGATGAGAATCGGAGAAGATAGGATTTATGAGAAGAGGATTTTGATACCCCAAAGTGAAGTTTCTCTTGCTTCTATTAGTGGCGTATTTTCTACTTGAAAAAAGTAAAGCAGCTTTAATTTTTATTGTTTTTACTTTTCTGGAAAAGTTTGTAAATCCTTTCCTTAGTATTATTTTGTTAGTTTTTGCTTTTTTCTTTGTTTTTTTTAAGTTATGGAATTTGGAAGTTGAAGTTGCAATAGAATAAATTTTTTAGACTTGGTTAATTTCTTCTTTAATTGTACCCAATTCACTTGCGAAATAACAAGTCTTTTTGTTGGATTCTACTATATACTAATAATATTGAAGAAGTTAATAATGTACATTTTTTATAGTTATTAATTGGTGTCTTGGATTGAGCCTGAGTATGAAGTTCGGGTGTAAATCTGCATAATAATTGGTGTCTCGGGTTGATTTGAGTATGAGTTCGGGTATAAATCTGCATAATATTTAAGATGTCAATAATGCGCATTTTTTAATTTTTAACTGGTGATCGTTCTTGCATTGTGGCCCTCCATTTCCCATTCACCGTCTTTTAAGCTAAACCAAGCTTAAAACCCAACAATCCTCCACGTGAATGGGAAATGGCCATATCATGGAAATACGCATAAAAACGGTGTGATTTGCCAGCAAGGAATAATCGCATCTGGATAAGTAGGTTTCCCTTTGAACTTTTCGTGGTGAACTTATATCGGATATACTCGGTCAATCGGCATATTTGATATCTTTGAACTGTCGAACTTTAGTGTATACCTAGACAACCATAAGTCACAATCAACCCTTAACCGTCTTTGGTTCTCATTGTTGTGTTCGTTTCAGCCACGAACACCGCCTGGTTTCATAAGTGCGTAGAGAACTGACCTTTCAAAATTCTCCTTGAAGCGGCTAACACTTCACACTTAGATATGTGATTCATAAATGTGTCATCCCGTAGATACACTATTTGATATATCCCGTATCAAATTTAGAAACAATTAAAAAGCCTTAATGCTTTATCCTTGGTACTGAACATTGTCTCATCACGATAATAGACCAAAATTTTAGTTGTCAATGTTGAACCGTCATTAATGACTTTGTTTGATCTCCTTGAACCTAGATCTTGGGTTCACGAGTCTTCTAGGTAGAGTTACTGCCACAATGACTTGTCATCAGCCATAGTCTCATTCCCCTCGATGATTTCTCAACTACCTCTCTAGTTAGGCCTTTCATAAGTGGATTCGATACATTATCCCTTTACTACACGTAGTCAATCGTGATAATTCCTCTAGAGAGTAATTACCTGACGGTTTTATATCTTCGTCGTATGTGACGAGATTTACCGTTCTACATAACTCTCCCAGCCCTTCCAATAGCCACTTGACTATCGCAATGTATACATATTTGGGCCAACTGTTTGGGCCAAAACAGAATATCTTCCAAGAAATTTCGGAGCTATTCTGCTTCTTCACCGGATTTAGTTAATGCTATGAACTCAACCTCCGTTGTAGAGCGGCCAACACAAGTTTGTTTGGATTATTTCCAAGATATCGCTCCTCCACCAATAGTGAATACATATCCACTGGTGGACTTAGAATAAGTTGAACCGGTGATCCAATTTGCATCACAGTATCACTCAATCACCGCAGGATATTTACTGTAGTGCAAAGCAAAGTCCTGGGTATGTTCTAAATATTCCAAAACTCGTTTCATTGCCATCCAATGAGACTGACCTAGATTACTCGTATATCGACTCAATTTACTTATAACACAAGCTATATCCAGTCATGTACAATTCATGATATACATTAAACATTCCAACACACGAGTATAATCCAATTGTGATAAGCTTTGATCTTTGGTCTTTGCTATTGCAAGATTCACGTCAATTGGAGTCTTTGCAACTTTAAAATCTAATTGCTTGAATTCTTCAAGTACTGTTTTAGTATAATGACATTTTGACAATGCTAGACCTTGAGGAGTCTTATGGATCTTAATACCTAGAATCAAATCGGCAAGTCCCAAGTCCTTTAATCAAACTTGCTAGTTAGCATACGATTAGTCGCATTTATGTTGGCAATGTTATTACTCATTATCAGCATATCATCTATATATAAGCAAACAATGACTATGTGATTTGGAACATTTTGAATGTACACACATTTATCACATTCATTTATCTTAAAACCATTTAACAACATTGTTTGGTCAAATTTCGTATGCCATTATTTGAGTGCTTGTTTTAGTCCGGAAAGGGACTTAACAAGTCTACATACCTTCTTTTCTTTACCTGGAACCAAAAATCCTTCAGGTTGTTCCATGTAGAGTTCTTCCTCCAATATCTATTCAAGAAGGTCGTCTTAACATCCATTTGATGAATTTCAAGACCATAAACCACAGTTAATGCTACTACGTTCGTATAGACGTAATTCTTGTAACTGGAGAGTATGTATCGAAATAGTCAAAACCTTCTAGTTATCTATACCCTTTAACCTCAAATCTTGCCTTATATTTATCAATAGTGTCATCATCTTTCATTTTCCTCTTAAAAATCCATTTAGAAACCAACGGTTTATTTCCAGGAGGAAGATCAACCAATTTCCATGTATGGTTGTTCAATATGGATTCTATTTCACTATTGACTGTCTCTTTTCAAAATAATAATTCCAAAGAAGACATAGCTTTTTTAAATGTTCGAGGCTCATTTTCTAATAAGAAAGTCACAAAATCTGGTCCAGATGAAGTAGCTATTCTTTGACGTTTACTACATCTTAGATCCTCCTAATTAGATGTACTTTCTTTTGCTTCTTCCTGAGGCTGTTTAGATCCTTCACCAGTCAACTCACATCCGTTTTTATACGGACACATATTTTGGAAGAACTCAGCATTATCTGATTCAATAACTGTATTATTATAAATGTCGGATTTTCTAATTTATGAACCAGAAATTGATATGCTTTACTATTGGTCGCATATCCTATAAAAACACAATCAATGGTTTTCGGTCCTATCTTTACCCTTTTGGGTTTAGGAACTTGCAATTTTTCCAAACACCCCCACACTTTGAAATAATTTCTGTTGGGTTTCCATTCTTTCCATTTTTCATATGGAATGGATTGCGTTTTGCTATGGGGAACTCAATTTAGTATACGGTTAGTCGTAAGAATGGCTTTCCCCCACAAGTTATGTGGAAACCAGAATTTATCAACAAGCCGTTCATCATCTCCTTTAATGAATGATCCTTTCTTTCCGTAATCCCATTGGATTGGGGCGTGTAAGGGGCCGTTGTTTGATGAATAATTTCATATTCTAAACATATTTCTTCAAAAGGAAATTCATATTCACCATCCCTATCACTTCTGATCATTTTGATTTTCTTGTTAAGCTGCATTTCAACTTCATTTTTATATTGCTTGAATGCATCTATTGCTTCATCTTTACTATTAAGTAAGTAAACATAGCAATATCGAGTACTATCATCAATAAAAAGTTATGAAATACTTCTTTATACCGCGAGATGGTATTGACTTCAAGTCGCAAATATCTATGTGAATTAAGATTAAAGGATTTGAATTCCTTTCAACTGACTTATAAGGATGTTTATCATACTTAGATTCCACACATATTTGATATTTTAATTTATTGCATAGACAATACTTCCAAATTAGTCATTTTTCACAAGGTTTTATAATTGACATGTCCCAAACATATATGCCATAAATTATTTGACTCAAGTAAGTAAGAAGAAGCTAAAATTATATTATTCTCAACAACCATTACATTCAGTTTGAAAAGGCCCTCAGCGAGGTAATTTTTTCCTACAAACATCTCATTCTTACTTATTAAAACCTTATCAGATACAAAAACGCACTTAAACCCGTTCTTGACAAGAAGTGCAGTAGAGACTAAGTTCTTCCTAACTCTCGCTGAAATGCTCTCCAAAAGCGCGAGGTAAACTGCGTACCCCAGTCTGAAATGATAGATGCAGGCACACCACGAAGGCGAACAATCTCCCGAACATAGATCTCAGCTAACCTCTCAGAAGAATAGGAGACTGCCACAAGAATAAAATGTGCTGACCTGGTCAGCCTATCAACAATGACCCATACTGCATTGAGCTTCTTTCGAGCCAGTGAAAGTCCAGCAACAAAGTCCATAGTGATCCGCTCCCACTTCCACTCGGGAATCTCAATCCTCTGAAATAAACCACCAGGCCTCTGATGCTCGTACTTAATCTGCCGACAATTCAAACAATGAGCCACATATGCTACGATACCCTTCTTCATTCTACACCAATAATGCTGCCGCAAATCCTGATACATCTTCGCGGTGCCCGGATGAATAGAGTACCGGGAGCTATGGGCCTCCTCTAAAATCAACTCTCGAAGACCATCCACATTGGGCACACAGACTCGGCCCTGCAATCTCAAAACTCCATCATCACCTATGGTAACTTGCTTGGCACCTCCGTGCTGCACCGTGTCTCTAAGGACACACAAATGGAGATCATCATACTGCCGATCACGGATACGCTCCAATAATGAAGAACGAGCGACCGTGCAGGCTAATACACGACTGGACTCGGAGACATCCAGTATAACAAACTGATTGGCTAAAGCCTTAACATCCAAAGTAAGCGGCCTCTCACCGACCGGAATATAAGCAAGACTACCCATACTGGCTGACTTCCTACTCAAAGCATCGGCCACCACATTGGCCTTTCCCGGATGATATAAAATGGCGATATCATAATCCTTCAACAACTCCAACCACCTCCTCTGCCTCAAATTCAACTCCTTTTGCTTGAACAAGTACTGAAGACTCTTGTGATCCGTGAACACCTCACATGCCACGCCATATAGATAATGCCTCCAAATCTTCAATGCGTGATCTATGGCTGCCAACTCCAAATCATGAACCGGATAGTTCTTCTCATGAATCTTCAACTGCCTTGAAGCATAGGCAATAACTTTGCCATCCTGCATCAACACTGCCCCAAGCCCAACATGGGAAGCATCACAATAAACTGTATAAGGCCCTAAACCTGTGGGCAAAACCAACATCGGTGCCGTAGTCAGAGCTGTCTTGAGCTTCTCAAAGCTCGCCTCACACTCATCCGGCCATCTGAACCGGGCACCCTTCTGGGTCAATCTGGTCATCGGGGCTGCAATAGATGAAAACCCCTCCACGAACCAACGATAGTAGCCTGCCAACCCCATGAAACTCCGAATCTCTGTAGCTGATACTGGTCTAGGCCAGTTCTGGACTGCCTTAATCTTCTATGGGTCCACCTGAATACCCTCTGCTGATACGACATGACCCAGAAATGCAACTGAACTCAACCAGAATTCACACTTCGAGAACTTAGCATATAACCGACTATCCATTAGAGTCTGAAGAACCACTCTAAGGTGCTGCTCGTGCTCCTCCTGGCTGCGGGAATATATCAATATATAATCAATGAAGACTATCACGAACGAGTCCAAATAAGGCCTGAACACTCGGTTCATCAAGTCCATGAAAGCTGCTGGGGCATTTGTCAACCCGAACGACATAACCAAGAACTCATAATGCCCGTACCGAGTGCGAAAAGCTGTCTTAGGGACATCAGATGCCCTAATCCTCAACTGATGGTAGCCAGATCGCAAGTCAATCTTTGAAAATACCCTGACACCCTGAAGCTAGTCGAACAAATCATCAATCCTCGGCAACGGATACTTATTCTTGATTGTAACCTTGTTCAATTGCCGGTAATCAATACACATTCTCATTGACCCATCCTTCCTTTTAACAAACAACACCGGTGCACCCCAAGGCAAATCACTGGGCCTAATGAAGCCCTTCTCAAGCAATTATTACAATTGCTCCTTTAACTCTTTCAACTCAGGCGGGGCCATGCGATAGGCACAGAATCAATAGAAGGGACCTCAGCACTAGAATCACGAACATATGCCAAGTAGGACTAACACCCCTTCTCGACCATATGCCGAGCCTTCACATACGAGATAACACTGCAGGTAGAATGACCAGGAGTCCCTCTCCACTCTAAACGAGGCATACCCGATAAGGCTAAGGTCACAGTCTTGGCATGAGAGTCCAAGATAGTGTGATAAGGTGATAACCTGTCCATCCCCAATATAATATCGAAGTCAAGCATGTCTAAGAGCAACAAATCTACACGAGTCTCAAGACCCCCAATCACCACAATACAAGAATGATGGACTCGATCGACCACGATATAATCACCCACCGGTGTAGACACATAAACAGGAATACTCAATGCATCACTAGGCATGACCAAGTACGGGGCAAAATAATATGATACATACGAATACGTAGACCCCGGATCAAATAACACTGAAGTATCTCTATCAAAAACTAGAACCGTACCTGTAATAACTGCATCTGAAGCCTCAGCCCTCTGATCTACCTCTCTGGGACGGCCTGCTGCTGGCTGGCCTCCACCTCTAGCGGCCTGAGCTCCACCTCTAGGACCTCTACCTCCACCTCCTCGGTGCTCGAGGGCAAAACCTGGCAGTGTGGCCCATCTCACCACAAGTGTAACAAGCCCTCGGCTGCTGAGACTGCTAGCCCTGGCGACCTGAATGACCGCCTCGAAAACTCTGAAGCGGCGGTGCACTGATAGGAGCAAGTGGTGCACTGTAGGGCTGCTGATCAGAATACTCTCCAGACGAGGCACCACCCTATGAATACCATCTCAACCCTCCGGGCCACATTGGCCTCCTCTTGGAAGGATATCTCACTCCCAGTCTCTCTAGCCATCTAGAGACGAATCGGCTGAATGAGTCCATCAATAAACCGTTTCACTCTCTCCCTCTCAGCGGGAAGTATGATAAGAGCATGACGAGCCAACTCAATGAACCTGGTCTCATACTGGGAGACAGTCATGGATCCCTGCTGAAGGCGCTCGAACTGCCTCCGATAGGCCTCTCGCTGTGTAATAGGGAGAATCTTCTCCAGAAATAGCTGTGTGAACTGTCCTGGGGATCTTCAGTAGATGCACCGCTGAAGGTAGTAGTGAAGAGCTTGGTAAACCTGTCCAATCTCCACAAAGCATCGGCAGACATCTGAGCAGCTGGAGTCTGAAATTGGGGAGCTACCTGCTCTGGGGTGCGAGTAGCAGCAGTCTGGGCCCCACCTCCAGCTTGAGAGACAGCGGCCTCTGGCACGGACTCGGCCTCGCCCTCTGCCCCTCGTGGGAGCTATTGCTGGGGGCTCGGGCTACTGATTGTTGAAGTTTTCCTAACTCCGTAGCCTCTAGGGGATAAATACAGACGTCTCCGTACCGATCCCTCAGACTCTACCGACCTTGTCCGTGAATTGTGAGACCTGTGTAACCTAGCGCTATGATACAAACTTGTCACGACCCGGATTTCCCACCCTCGGGGGTCGTGATGGCGCCTACTCGTAGAAGCTAGGCAAGCCACAAATCATAAACTCCTAACTCCTTTATTTTAAAACTTTTTATCATTCATATCAACAAGCGATAAATATTTAAATAAAAGCGGAATATGAAATTAAAGCGGAGTACTAAAACAATCGTTTGAAAGAAATATAACAACCTCGGAGTCTCGATGGACTGAAGGCTGGCTCCCGAGCTACTCCTGCTATCCGATGCTTGGATCTGTGCAAAGAGTGTAGTATCAGCACAACCGACCCCATGTGCTGGTAAGTGCCTAGCCTAAGCCCGGCGAAGTAGTGACGAGGCTGGACAGAACTACCACATAAACCTGTATAGTTAAATATATATCTACAACCGGAAAATAACAAGAACAAACATTTTAAATGGGAGGGGAAAATGCTTCGGGAATAGCAGATAATACAGAATTTCACGAAAATAATAAAGAACATCAATAATTTAACTCTGACACGGATAAGGGAAATAAAAGCAGATTTCACTGTCAGTACATATCTCGTTGCAGGGTAGGCGTACCACCCGCTCCCATTTTATTAATCTCGTAGTAGGATTTCATCATAACTCAATAACTTGTGGTAGGCGTACCACCCACTCCCATTTCATCAATATCTTGTGGTAGGCGTACCATTCGCTCCCTTTTCAAGTCAACACAAAGTCACTATAAAATTTCCAAGGAAACAAAAGCAATATAATAATAATAATTTCCAGGCAAGGGAACAAAAATATCAAAACAACCATCCCGGCAAGGGAGAATCAGCTATAACCAAATTCTAGCTCAACTCTTACTCAGCTCGATTAGTACCAGTACTCAAGCATACATAAAGTCCACGAGAATAAACTAAATCTTTACTCAATATCAAGAATCGTCAATTTAAAACACCCGAAGTGTCATTTAAGAACACAACAACTATCAACTTAAGACTCACGGTCATGCTCGACACCAACGTATAGATACTCGTCACCATGCCTATACATCGTACTCAACAAGAAGCAAATAGCAAATAAGACTCAACTCATAATCCCTCAAGCTAGGGTTAGACCAAACACTTACCTCGATGCCTTGAACACAACTCAAGTCTCAATTATAGCTTTACCCCTTGATTCCACCGCCAATTCGCTCGTATCTAATCACAAATTACTTAATTACATCAATAAAAACTAAATGAATCAACCCCAATGCATGAAAATGAGTTTTCCAAAGTTTTACCTAAAAAGTCAAAAATTGCCCCCGGGCCCACATGGTCAAAACCCGAGGTTCGAACCAAAACCCAATTACCCATTCCCCCACGAACTCAAATATATAATTTGTTTTGAATTTGGACCTCAAATTGAGGTTCAAATCACCAATTTTTGTAAAAACTAGGTTCTACCCAAAACACCCAATTTCCCCCATGAAAATCTTTGATTTTAGGTTGAAATCATGTTAAAAGATGTTAATGATTGAAAGAAATGAGTAAAAACTAACTTACAATTGATGTGGAAGAAGACTTGTTCTTGGAAAATCGCCTAAGTGTGTTTGGGTTTGAGAATATATGAAAAATGGGGTTCAAAATCGTTTAAGTGTAAAATTGTAGGTCTCTGATATGGGAAATGCGAACAGGGGTTCGCAATTGCGGTCCCCGACCTCTGCAGATGTGGGAATTGCGGCATTTGCGAACCCTTCAGAAATCCCATACTTTTGCATTTGCGAAACATTAGTCGCATTTGCGACTTCGCATTTGCGATCGTAGAGGATTTAGGCGGGCATCGCATTTGTGATGAATGGCTCGCATTTGCGAGCTCGCATTTGCGAGGCTGGCTTCGCAAATGCGAAGACTGCATATTAGAACACACCAACTGTTTTTCAAAGTCCAAAAAATGCACCCATGGCCTACCCAAAACTCACCCGAGCCCTCGGGGCTCCAAACCAAATATACACACAATCTCAAAAATATCCCACAGACTTATTCGTGCGATCCAATCGCCAAAATAACATCATAAGCATCGAATTAAACCTCAAAATCCAAGAATTCTTTCAAACTTCATAAAACATCAAATTTTCCAATTTGGGCCCGAATCACGTCAACCGACGTCCGTTTTCAACAAAATTTCACAAGAATGACTTAAACCATATATAAGACCTGTACCGGGCGCCAGAACCAAAATACGGGCCCGATACCAACACGTTCTAATCAATTTTCACTTCAAATTTCCTTAAACAATTTCAGAAAATAATTTTACTAAAAAATTCATTTCTCGGGCTTGGGACCTCGGAATTCGATTCCGGTCATACGCCAAAGTCCCATATTTTCCTACGGATCCTCCGGGACCGTCAAATCATGGGTCTGGGTCTGTTTACCCAAAACGTTGACCAAGTTTAAATTTATTTATTTTAACATCAAAACTTAGCATTTTTCACAGAATTTCATATTTAAGCTTTCCGGCTACGCGCCCGAACTACGCACGCAAAACGAGGCACTCTAAATGTGGTTTTCAAGGCCTCGGAGTCATAGAATTTAATTTATAACAAGTGATGACTGTTTGGGTCATCACAAGAACAGTAACATCTTCCTTAATGAACTTCTGTAACTTAACGTCGTCAAGTAGAAGAACATCTTCTGCTGGCACCGCTTGAAATCAATCCCGAAAAATTTTTCGGGCTTTATTGTCAGTGCCAATGCCGGCGTTATTCGGCTTGTTGATGCATTGACAGTCACCATAGGAACAGGATGGTTTCCGTTCTCAGTCATCATTTATGTAAAATAATGACTCAAACAAATGTTTAATATACGATGAAGTTTTTATATATTCAAACCGAATAAAACTGGAATAGAAAATTAGGTAGATTTTAATCTCCAATGGAGTAGAAAATCGCTAGAATTTTAATCTCCAAATAACATATAGTAAACCAAAACAAAATATACGTTAAAGTAAACAAATATAGAAAACCACGAAGACTTTATTCTCCCAAATGGGAGTAGAAAACCACACAAGTTTTAGTCTCCAGAACAGTAGGTATATCATAAATACCCAATATAAATTTAAGTTCCTTAAGCTTGTTGGTATACTGTATTTGTAAAATAATTTTGGAGAAGGAAAAATCACATATAAACGGAAATGAAGAAGAATTAGAATTTAATCCGAGCCCACTGAATTCACAGTGTTTCCTTAAGGAACTTAATCCCCTCGTAGTACCCGAGGTTGTGGATTATTTTCTCCCATGATAGAATGGATTACACATTGGTGTAGCGGTACTTCAAACTCCTGTATTTCAGCGAACACAATGATCGGTAGCAAATTAACTTACTATTGCTTTCTTTGTAGTTAAAACAATGTAGTAGAAAGAAGGAGATTCATAATTTTCGTAGGGCAAATCTGAGGAAATGACCTGCTATTTATAGCCAACATGTTGAGTTTAAACAAAGAGGTGCAACTCTTCAGAATATCTCTAATGACTGTTCACGTAAAACGACCATTATGTAAATGGCTATTTACGCAAAATAAAACGAAAATCAAAACGTGGAGGAAAATTAATTTACCGTTACAAAAACGGCTAATATGGATTAAAATCATATTACGTTAATCTTAATATTAACAAATAAATTTGGTCCAAAAAATTAATCAATCAATCATTTGTCCAAACCCGAACCCGAAGCCGAGCGACGACGGCGTCGCGAGGCTTGCCTTCTTCTTAACACTTTAAGAGCTAGAAGAAGAACAATTGTATATATACCCATCAAAAGTCTTTTCCTCCTCCAATATGGGACAATGTTCTTTTTGTCAAAAAGGAAAAATCAAAATTTTAATTTTTCCTCCATTTTCCATTCACCCTTTTTTATGCTAAACCAAACTTAAAACCCAACCGTATTTAAATCCTTGCTTGATTCTTCTATTATTAGTTTAATATTTATGCAATACCTTTTGATGACTGCCGGATATCTGTCCATAACTATCTTGACACCCTCAATGAATATTGATTTTATAAAAGTCGAAGAGCGATTTAAGGTTGATATATCAATGTATGTATAATGAGAAAACGAACCTAAAGTCGAAGAGTAATTTAAGGTTGATATACATATTAGTTTACTTTAATTTTTTATTTTATGAAATCTATATTCATTGAGGGTTTGTGGAAAAACATTCTCGGAATATTCAATAGCTTGTTATGTATTAAGAATGTACATTTATAAACTAACTAAATTATTTCTCACTCAGTTAGTACACGTCTATATAATCGTAAAGAGAATTAGAACTAAAACTTTATCAGGACTGATAAATATTGTTATAGGTCAAAATAATTTATGATAGTCAACGTCAATTTACTTTGTATATTGAGGAATATTCTTTTGTTAGGTTTGCACAGTATATTTGCAGAATCACTTAATCTTATTGATTTAAATAAAGTAAAATTTCAGAACAAAAGTAATCAAGCTTTTAAAAGATTTGAATATCTAAATAAACTGAAAATGGATTGCTGAAGAGGAAAGCATTTGGATGGTTGGCTAGTGAGACATAAGAGAAGTGGGGAATATGATAATATTAGTAAATGGGAAGAGTGTGGATTCCACACGAATGTCACCAGGCTCTCATTATCTTATTGCATACCAACTAAAAAAGAACCCCAGTATGTGGCTTTACTTTCTTCATATCTCAACTTTGCACTAAAAGTAGTTGCTTTTAGAAATGTAGATGACGAGTTATCATTAAGTTGCTGATCGTTTTCTTCCTTTCTTGAAATTGCTAAAGAAGGGGATAAGTTCTTTATTAATGGGATCTCGTAGACTCTTCTTTTGTTTGGCTATTGAATTATTGATTTCATGTTTCCAAACTAATCACATTGATCAGTTGAGCATTTTAAAATGGCATAAAGAGAGATAAGTTCAAAGAAGAAATGTAACAAGAAATGCTTGGAAGATATGGATAGGAGTATGCCACATAGTGACATAGAGTTAATGGTTTGGGTAAACATGTCATTAACTGATACACATTTACTTATTCATCATGGCTCATGAAAAACTGGCCGAATTTGGTACTAACTTATAAAGCAATATCTTGTTGAAGGAAGAACTCAGTGTCTCAACTATAAACTTCTAGGCTCACCTCATATAAGTGTAAGAAAAGGGGAAAAGGGAAGTAGAAATTTAGGGTGTGTTTGGTATGAGGGAAAATATTTTTTGCGGAGAATATTTTTCAGGAAAATGAGTGATTATATCGCGTATTTTCTATTGTTTGGTTAGTGAGTGAAATCTTTTTTTCCGAAATATATTTTCTAGTGTTTGGTTAGAGTGTAGAAAATATTTTTTATACTCTTCTCTCCCCCCTTCCCCCAAATCCCCATGTTTCCTGTGTTCTCCTCCCCCCCAACGTTTTGAGGACTCTATTTTCTTCAAGAATTTAATTGATCTTTTAGAAGTTCACACAAACTAAAAGGAAATAATGTGTTGTTTTACTTTTTCACACAAAAACACCGTTGAAATTTTGTGCTTCATAATTAAAAAGAAAATACTCTTTTTTTGGTTGAAAAAGAAAGTACTCTATCTACAAAATAAAAAGAAAGTACTCTTACTAATATTTCTATCTAGGGCGGAGGTCAGGGTTGTGGGTTAGGGGTAGGTAGGGGGTTTGGGGTGGGGGTGGAGTAGATAGATGGGGTGGGTTGGGGAGTGGGGGAGGAGGGGAGTCGGTGAGGATATGAGGAATAGGGCGGGGAAGGTTGAAAAGGTGTTTAGAAAAATATTTTCCCTTCTCCAATCAAAGGAAAATGAATTCATGAGAAAAATATTTTTTTTTAAATATTTAAGCGAACCATAAACATGAAAAAATAAAAAAAAGAAATCCAAAAAATATTTTCCTTCATACCAAACACATCCTGAAAGCTTGAAAAGTAGCATGTGACAAGCTGATATATTGGATAATTGGGTTAAAGCTTGAAGATGTAAATGAAAACAGTAATTGAAAAATATCTGTTGAAATTGCACTAAAATTAGTCTCTATGTATCTCTCATGCATGTATAAGTGTCGGCCTATTTATAGACAAAGGATCGTCCATTGGACCTTATCCACCTTTGTTGGTCGTGTATCCTAAATTTCCTTTTCGTATCTCTTCACATTATTCTTGATCGTGTGAGCTCAGCTATATTAATGTTTTAGTCTTTTACAATATTAATCGGTTAACCACTCTGATTCTCATTCAGTCTTTCAACATTTGCGGAAAGGCTGTTATTGACCCGATCCCTCCCCCTATAAAATGTTCCTTTGACTTAGTTGAATACGGTAACTCTCTTTCATTATCATAAGTTAGTAGTAACAATCTCGACTTCACTCATCGTTTGAGTGCGCGCATATTTTTGGCCTAATCCATTTTCAATAGGGAGGGCAATAAGGCGGTGGGCCGAGAGTGCAGGACGGGTGAGTTTAAACATATGCGCAGCCGCCACCCCTAAGCTAAGAACGCATGGACTTTTTCTGTTGGGACTCATTTCTATTCCATGAGTAACGAGTGAATAATGAGTCAACGTAACACCAAGTTTAACTTTTATATTTGTAAAGCCTCCAATTGGGGGTTTCTCAAGTTTGGAAGATATTGAATTCTCCCGAAAGTGATCATATTCAAGAAGTCACGTATAATATGGTTACCCATATTATTAACGACCCGACCGGTGGTTTTGAGTATTTGCACTTCGCTCGGTATTTTGAGGGCGTGAGTAGTTCCATATGATGTATTATAACTTACGTGAATCGTTGGTTTTGGATTACAGGTTATTCGGAATCGATTTGGAAGAATGAGTATCATTGTTGAAGCTTTATGTTGGAAGAGTTGACTAAGTTTGACTCTTTAGCATTCGATCTTGGATTGGGGTTTTAATGGTCCCGTTAGGTCCGGATGGTGATTTTGGACTCGGGCGTATGCTCAGATTTGCATTTGGATGTTTCTAGAAGGTTCGGCACAAATTGGTGAAAATTAGAAATTTGAAGGTTTGGAAAGTTCATAAGTTTGACCAAGAGTTGACTTTGATATATCAGATTCGGAATGTAGTTCCGGCAATTTGAATAGCTTCGTTATGTCATTTGGGGACTTGTGTGCAAAATTTGAGTTCATTCCGGATTTTTTTGATATGTTTCAGCGCGAGTTTTTGAAGTTGAAAGTTCAAAGATCATTTAAGTTTGATTTGAGGTGTGATTCGTCGTTTTGATGTTGTTATGTGTGATTTGAGGCCTCGAGTAGGTCCGTGTTATGTTATGGAACTTGTTGGTATATTCGGACAAGGTTCCGAGGGGCTCGGGTGAGTTTCAGACGAGGTTCGGATCATTTTCGTTTCATGTTGCATTTGCTGAAGGTATGCTAGTTCTGGTGTTTCCGCATCTGCAGAAGAATGGACGCAGATGCGAGTATGCAGATGCGGACAATTGGTCGTAAAAGTGCAAACGGGCTTGGCTGGAGATCATCGCAGATGTAGACACCTGCGTGTGCGCAGAAGCGAAGCCCTTGGGCGCAAGAGCGGTCCTATGCGCAGATTCGCGTTCATTGGTCGCACCTGCTATAGCGCAGGAGTTGTGCTGACCCAAAAGGTCATCACTCGTTTTGAAAGTAAATTCTGTGATCCGAGGCCTTAAAAACCTCTTTTTGTCTCACCTCGAATTGCGAGGGCAGTCCGGGCGCACTTCCGAAAAGCTTTTTTGTGAAAACTAAGTAAAATATGGACATTTGGTTTTAAAATTGAATAAAGTTGACTTTGTTCAATATTCTTGTTAAACGGACCCGGATCCGTGATCTGACGGTCTCCTAGGGTCCGTAGTAATATTTGGGACTTGGGCGTATGCCCGGAATCAAATTCCGAGGTCTCAAGCCCGAGAAATAAATTTTTGAAAGAAATTGTCTAACTGAAATTTATAAGAGTTTTTGGAAATGTAAAGACATTTGAAATTTGATGGTACCGGGCCCGTATTTTGGTTTCGGAGCTCGGTACAGGTCTTATATATTAATTATGTTGAGTCTGTGAAGTTTGGTAAGACTCGGAGTTCGTTTAGTATAAATCGGACCGTTATTTGAGAAAATAGAAATTTTGATGTTCTTGAGTGATTTCATGAATTTGAGGTTTGATTCATAGTTGTTGATGTTATTTTGATGTTTTGATTGCACGAGCAAGTCCCTATGATGTTTCTGGACTTGCGTGCATGCTTGGTTTGGAGCCCCGAGGGCTCGGATGAGTTTTGGATAGGCCACAGAGTGTATTTAGACTTAAAAAATAACTGTTGCAGGTTCAGAGAAGTTGCAGGTCTCTGAACCAGGCTTCGCGGTCCGCGTTGGGGTCTTTGCGACCGCGGTGGGATTTATGCGGTCAGCGGTGAGCAAGGCCATGTCTTCGCGGCCGCGCTCGTTATTTCACGGTCCGCGGTGGACTTCGCGGCCGCGGTCCTTTTTCGGCGGTCAGCGGTGGGGATCCGAGAGGGGTATATATAAACGAGCCTTTTCAGCCATTTTTCATTTTTCAAAAACCTAAAACATAAGAGGCGATTTTTCAAACACTCTTTCTTCCCCAAAACGCAAGTAAGTGATTTTAAACTCATTTTTTTCACTCCTTAACTTCTTTTTACAAGATTTCATCCTAGAATCTAGGTTTTCATGGTGGAATTGGGAATTTTGGGTAGAACTTAGGAATATTGAAATTTGGGGATTTAGACCTCAAATTGAGGTCGGATTCCAAAACCAATTATATATCCGGGCTCGGGGGTGAATGGGTAATTGAGTTTTAGTCCGAATTTCGAGTTTGGACCAAGCGGGCCCGGGGTCGATTTTTTTGATTTTTGGGGAAATCATTTGAAGACCTATTTTCATACATTAGAATTTATTCATTTAGCATTTATTAATAGTATTAATTAAATTGTGGCTAGATACAAGCGAATTGGTAGTGGAAACAAGAGGTAAAGCGGTAGTTGAGGCTTGAATTGTGTTCGTGGCATTGAGGTAAGTGTTTGGTCTAACCTTAGCTTGAGGGATTAGGCGTGGTGTCTTATTTTCCATGCGTTATTATTGAGTACGACATATAGGCATGGTGACGAGTATCTATATGTTGATGTCAAGCATGCTCGTGAGTCTTATACTATGATAAATGTGACTTCGTTTCGTATTGTTCATGCTTTATATGATGATTTCTATTGTTGAACAAGGCTTGTGAAAGTATTATTCGTAATTAAACATTGTAGAGCATTGGCTCAAGTTGAGAATTTAGTTGTGAAGTAATTGTGGAAACGAGAAGAGGTTTATGATTTTGTCTCCCTTGCCGCGATGTTATTGCTTTTGATATTATCTCCCTTGCCGGGATATTGTTGTTATGCTATTGTTCCCTTGCCGGGATTTATTGTGTTGATTATTGATTCCCTTGCCCAAGTTGCTTTGTGATTGTTGCTTGGGTGAGGAAGAGTGCAAAGCGCGAAGGGTGATGCCGTGCACGATTTTGAGAGTGTTAATGCACGAAGGGTGATGCCGTGCTGATAATGTGAGGTAAAAGCACGAAGGGTGATGCCGTGCCACACGATGTACAATGCCGCGCCATGATATGAGTGATAATGCACGAAGGATAATTTCGTGCCATGATTATGCGAGGTAAAAGCACGAAGGGTGATGCCGTGCCGATTATATTTATTCTTATGGTGAGGACGAGAGTAAAAGCACAAAGGGTGATGCCGTGCACTTGTCTTTGATTTCCTGATTCTTGCTGAAAATTGAGCTATGTTGTTCTTTACATTTATCTATTGGTTTTCTGTTGTTACTTGATATTCCCTGCAACATGTTTTTTTCCCCTCCTATCTTTACCTGTAAATTTCTGCTTTTACTTTTCCGCTGTATATGATTTAACTGCACAGGTTTATTTGGTAGTCTAGTCCTAGCCTCGTCACTACTTCGCCGAGGTTAGGCTAGGCACTTACCAGCACATGGGTTCGGTTGTGCTGATACTACACTCTGCACTGTGTGTAGATCCCGATACTGCAGCTTTTGGACAACAGTGAGGTTGCTGCTTCCAATCCAACAGGCGACCCGAGGTAGTCCTGCAGGCGGCCGCAGGCCTTGGCATCTCCTTCTATCTTTCCATACTGTTTCCTTTATGTACTTCAGAAACAGTGTTGTATTTATCCTTCGGACCCCTATTTGTAGTATTCTTAGACAGTCTGTGAGATTGTGACACCAGTTCTGGGTAGCTTATGTTTATGGATTGGTATCGGTATTATTATTAAATTGTTACATTTCAGTCTTCCGCTTTATTATTTTCGCAGTTTATATAATTTTAAATCACAATTGTTAATGGATTAAAAATGAAAAGGGTTAAATAATTGGAAATAATTGGCTTGCTTAGATTTCACTAGTAGGCGCCATCACGACTCTCGAGGGTAGGAAATTCGGGTCGTGACAGGAGCGAATGTTTTCTGCAGGTGAAAAAGTCATTTTTCCTGCTTATTCCGCAGAAGCGGGCTTCACATCGCAGAAACGATGCTGCAAAAGCGACTCATTGTTCGCAAAAGCGAAGAGGACTGGGCAGAAGCTTTAAGTTCAAGGGTTTGGTCATCTTTTCATATTTGGAGCTATGGAGCTCAGATTAAAGAGATTTTTGAGGCGATTTTACCACGTGAATTGGACGAAGTGTTCCCTACTCGATTTTTGTTATATTTCATGAATCTATCTTCGATTTTGGCAATTGGTTGATGAATTTTTAAAGAGAAAATTAGGAGTTCTTGTCTAAAACTTCATAAAGTGAATTTTTGACTTTTGAACATCGATGTGGAGCCAGATTTGAGTGAAACTAGCTAGTATGGCTGGACTCTTAATTGAATGGGTTATCAGATTTTGTATGTTTTGTTGGGTTCCGAGGCGCGGGCCCAGTGTGGCTTTTGCCGGTTTTGGATTTTGATTAAGGATTCGACCTTTATCATTTGAAATTCATTCCTTGGCTTTATTTGATGTATTTGAGTTGCTTTTGGCTAGTTTCGAGCCCTTCTGTGATGACCCGATAGGACATCTAGATTTTTAAACCTTACTTATGTGTGCTGAAGCCTCTAATAGCTTCTTTAAGCCTTCCTCAATTTGCGTGCATAGTCCGAATATTTTGCGGAAGGCTCTTATGTAAAAATTGATAAAATATGAAATTTTACCTTAAAATCCATTTGAGTTGACTTCGGTCAATATTTTGAGCGGATCCGAATCCGTATTTTGACGGTTCGGTAGATCCGTATCGTGATTTGGGACCTAGGCATATGCCTGAAATCGAATTTTGAAGTCCCTAGATCGAGTTATCTTTTTGTTTGTGAAAAATTTGAAGTTTAAAGGCTTAATGAATTTCAAGGTTTGACCAATGCTTGACTTTGTTGATACCGCGTCCGAATTTTGGTTCCGGAACTCGGTATAGATTCAACCTTCCCCAAAGATTCGGTTAGTGTGCATAGACTTCTACTTTCCTTAGGTTACTATATTTATGACTTGTATGCAAAATTTGGTAAAAAACGGAGTTGGTTTGACGTGATTCGGGCGTCTGGTTGTTAAAATAGAAGTTCTTAAATTTCATTGAAAATTTCATTTTGATTTGGTGTCAGATTCATAGATCTAGGTGTGATTTTGGCGATTCGATCGCGCGAGCAAGTTCGTATGATATTTTTGGACTTGTGTGCATGTTTGTTTTGGAGCCCCGAGGACTTCGGTGAGTTCCGAATAAGCTACAGAGTGAATTAGGACTTAAAAAATAGATGGTTTTTTTCGGCTTCTGGTGCAGGCCTTAGACCTCGCAATTGCGAGGTCAGGCTTCGCATTTGCGATACGGAAAAATTTCTATCACGTTCGCATTTGCGAGCTTTCCTCGCATTTGCGAAGATTATCTAGGCATCAATGGTTTGCAACTGCGACAAATTTCTTCGCAATTGTGAAGTGGGCTAGGGAAGGCGGTGTTCAGATTTGCAATCAAATTGACCGCAACTGCGAGGAGTTCGAGTTCGCAAATACGAACAAACCATCGCAATTGTGATGGCAGCAGAGGTGTGAGAACTTCTCATTTGCAAAGGGTTTTCGCATTTGCGGGGTTCGTAGTTGTAATTGCGACATCTGTGCCTGGACTTACGCTAAGTTGGACGGTATTTCTCTCATTCTTTAAAATTTTCAAACTTAGAAACCCTATAGGCGATATTCCCAAGAGCCCTTCTTCCCCAATTCATCGGTAAGTAATTCTAACCTACCTTCCTTAAATTTTTCATTACATCTCATAAGATTTTAACCTAAAATCTAGGATTTTCATGGTGGAAATTTGGGGTTTGGGTAAAATTAGAGATTTTTATAAAATTGGACTTTAGACCTCAAATTGAGGTCGGAGTTTGAAATAAATTACATAATTGGGCTCGAGGGTGAATGAGTAATAGGGTTGGTCCGAATTTCGGGTATGGATCAAGCGGGCCCGGGAGTTGACTTTTATTATACTGACCTAAATTGAACCTTTTTCATTCATGGGTAGTTCCTAAGGCTTATTTTGAATCTTTTGGTTGATAAATTGTTAGATTTGGTTGGTTCAGAGGCTTGTTTGAAAGGCAAAACCATGGTTGAGCTTTGAGTCGTTCTTTGGAGCGAGGTTAGCGTCGTGGTTAACCTTGGCTTGAGGGATTAGGACTTGTTCGAATATTTGCTACATGTCTAAATATTGGGTACAACGTATATGTGAAGTGACGAGTAGTTATGCATTGTTGATGGGTCAAAGCATGCGGGTGCGACCTGTTTCTTGTAATTTATCTCTTTCTTGATCCTGAAATCCATGCTTAGACTAGTTAATTAATAAATTGATCGTTCCTTCTACATTTATGACCTATCTGTGATAATTGAGTTTTGTTTACGAAGTTGAGGTTGGTATTGTGGAACCATTGTTGACGTAATGTCTGTTCTTGCTTATTCTATTTGCCTATTGTTATATGTTACTTGTTACATGGTAAGGGAGAGTGTTAATGCATGAAGGGTGATGTTGTGCTGTATTTGAGAGTTAATGCACGAAGAGTGATGTTGTGCCATATCTATTATTTCATGATGAAATTGAGAGTAAAAGCGCGAAGGGTGATGCCGTGCTGTATTTATAATTTTATGGTGAGGACGAGAGTAAAAGCACGAAGGGTGATGCCGTGCCATTATTACTGTTTCATGGTGAGGTTGAGAGTGAAAGCACAAAGGGTGATGTCGTGCAATTTTTACTCATTATGTATATCTGCTTCATTTGCTGAAGGTTTATTGATTGTTCTTACCATCATTCCCTGTTGCAGTTCCCCTCCCAATAGTACTTGTTAATTCTTTATTTGTTGTTATGTTGTATGTATATTTCCGTCTGTCTAGGTTTTTTTACGTGGGTGTCCTGTCGCAGCCTCGTCACTACCTCGTCGAAGTTACGCTCGACACTGACGGAGTTTATTGGGTCGGTTGTACTCATACTACACTCTACACTTCTTGTGCAGATTTTGGTATTGAACCCAGTTGTCCGTGAGGTGTATCAGCTCGGGTTGGCATTTGGAGACTCGAGGTAGATTCGCTGGCGTCCGCATACCCTTTCTCACTCCCTGTTGACAGTTCTTTTCATTCGAGACACTTGTATTTATTTCAAACCCTGCTTGTAGAAACTCTAGAAACTCGTAATCTTGTGACTCCAGATCTAGGTTGTACTTAGATATTATTGGTTTTTTTTGTCATTTTGTACTCCATTTTAGTTTCATTTCGGTTTAATTGGTTTTACTTATTTGAATTGATTGAAATTGGTTTAAAGATACTCTACCGTTGGCTTACCCAGCAAGTGAAATGTTAGGCCCTATTAGGGGTGTTCAAAATCGACCCGAAACCGAAAATCGATCCGAACCGAAGCTTAATGGCTTATTGGTAACGGCTTAACGGCTTAACGGACGGGGAATAAATTGATTTTTTTTTATTAATGGCTTATCAGTTTGGGGGCGGATTATTCAATTTTCTTAATGGATAATCCGTTAACCCGTTAAGAATATAAATATATATATAAAATTTATTTTTATTTATATATGTTAAATATAAAAAAACTAAAACCCTTGAAAATGATTAACAAAAACAAAAGGCCGTCTGTTAATATATTTGGTAAGATTATTCATCAGCAATTCTTTTTCTGAAACTCATACTTTCAAACTCAAAATCAGTATATCCCATTTACAAACACTCAGCTCTGCTGACTTTATCTGTTGCGATGGTGTTTAACTGCTGTGTAACTTGTAAAGCTGTTTGCAGCTCTGCTGAGTTAATGGTTCTTGTGCTGAAGAATTTTACATGGTGTTATTGATCTTGTCAGTGTTATTTTTATTTCGCATATAGGTAAGCATAAGGTTCTTGGTGGCTATAAAATTCGAGGAACAGGACGTAGAGTATGATACAGTTTAGCCCGAGGTATAAACGAAAAAAGTGAGACCAGAGAAGGGCTGTACATGAACATTTTGCCTATTCTTTTATCAGACTTTTTATGGGATTTTGTAGTAGTATTAAGTACTTTTTCGGCACAGAATGGAAGTGGTTTTTGTTAAATAGTTGGCCGCAAAGTTTTGTTTCTGCAGAAGTGGTCTTGAATGTTGAGCGCAAAGTTTTGTTTCTGTAGAAGTGGTCTTGAATGTTGAACTATTGGATTAGTTATGAAGTTTGTCTCTGTAGTGTTTTGTTCTTGATCCTTTTTTGGTGTGTATATATGCAAACAGCTGCTGCCAAAACCTTTTTAGTCTTTGTATATGGATGAAGTACTATGTTCTCTCTTTTCATACTTTCATTTTGGTTTTTCTTCAATTAGTCATGTTACTACTACTAGCCTTTTGGTCTGCATTTTTGGTGATGCATGGTTTATGAGTAAATCTCTGCTGAAGTAATCTAATATTCATTCAAATCTATTATCTCTGGCAAAGCAAATTGAATGCATCATAATGCCTCTGAAATGTTATTTGTTATGGCAATTCATTATTTCTAAGACGAGGAGAATGGGAGATATTTAGTGAATATGTATGTTAGGCTGATAAACTGCCCGATAACTGCCCGATAAGAGCTAAACCGATACCAATCCGCCCGAAATCTTATCGGGTGGCTAACAGATTAATACATTTAAAATCCGATAACCGCTAAGCCAAACCGTTAAGAGTAAAAAGCCGCCCAATCCGCCCGATAAGCAACCCTAGGCCCTATCATGGTCCCGAAGGTGAAAATTCTGGGTCGTGACAAGTTGGTATCAGAGCTTGGTTGCCTAGGTCTCACAAGTCACGAGCAGGGTTAGTAGAGTCTGGAGGATCGGTACGAAGACATCTGTACTCATCTTCCCTACCGAAAATTTGATGTTTTTTGCTTTATGTATTTCGAGGTTTGACCAATCTTTGAATTTTTTATACCGGGTTTGTCTTTTGGTTCCGAAACACGGTATTGGTCCATTACTATATATATGACTTGCCTACAAAATTTGGTAAAAAATGGAGTTGGTTTGGCGTGATTCGGACGTCTGGTTGTTAAAATAAAAGTTCTTAAGTTTCATCGAAAATTTCATTTTGATATGGTGTCCTATTCATAGTTCTGTGTGTTATTTTGGCGAGTTGATCGCGCAAGCAAGTTCGTATGGTGTTTTTGACTTGTGTGCATGTTTGGTTTGGAGCCCCAAGGGCTCAGGTGAGTTTCAGATAAGCTATAGAGTGAATTTGGACTTAGAAAATAGCTGGTGCTCTTTAGTTTCTGGTGCAGGCCACCTCGCAATTGCGAGGTCAGGCTTCACATTTGCGATATGGACGAATTCCTGTCAGGTTCACATATAAGAGTATTTTCTCGTGTTTGCAAAGATTAGCCAGACATCAATGGTTCGCAATTGCGACCAATTTCTTTGAAATCGCGAAATTTATTGGGGAAGATAGTGTTCGCATTTGCGATCAAAATGACCGTAGTTGTGAGGAGTTCTAGTTCGCAAATGTAAACAAACCATCATGATTCCGATGGCAGCAGAGATGTGAGAACTTCACATTTGTGAAGGGTTTTTTGCATTTGCGGGGTTCACAATTGTGAACCCCATGTCGCAATTGCGACATCTGCGCCTGGACTTAAGCTAAGTTGGATGGGATTTCTCTCATTCTTTCAAATTTTCAAACTTAGAAACCCTAGAGGCGATTTACCCAAGAGCCCTTCTTCCCCAATTCATTTGTAAGTGATTCTAACCTAATTTCACAATTTTTCATTACATTTCATAAGATTTCAACCTAAAATCTAGGAATTTCATGGTGGAAATTGGGGTTTGGGTAGAACAAGGGATTTTTGTAAAATTAGAATTTAGACCTCAAATTGTGGTCAGATTTCTAAACAAATTACATAGCCATGCTTGTGGGTGAACGGGTAATCGGGTTTTGGTTCGAATTTCGGATTTGGACCAAGCTGGCCCGGGAGTTAACTTTTTCAATAATGACCCAAATCGAACATTTTTCATTAGTGGGTAGTTCCTAAGGCTTATTTTGAATCGTTTGGTTGATAAATTATTAGATTTGGTTGGTTCGGAGGCTTTTTTGAAAGGCAAAGCCGTGGTTGAGCTTTGAGTTGATCTTTAGAGCGAGGTAAGTATCGCGGTTAACCTTGGCTTGAGGGATTAGGACTTGTTTGTGTTTTAACTATATGTCTAAATGTTGGGTACAATGTATATGTGAGGTGATGAGTACTTATGCGTTGTTGTTGGGTCAAAGTATGCGGGTGTGACCTGTTTCTTGTAATTTATCTCTTTTTTGATCATGCTATCCATGCTTAGTTTAGTTAATTAGTTAATTGATCGTTCTTTCTGCATTTATGAGCTAGCTGTGATAATTGAATATTGTTTCCGAAGTTAAGGTTGGTACTGTGGAACCATTGTTGACGTAAGCTCTGTTCTTGATTTTTCTATCTCCCTATTGTTATATGTTCATTGATACATGGTAAGGGAGAGTGTTAATGCACGAAGGGTGATTTTGTGCCGTATTTTAGAGTTAATGCACGAAGGGTGATTCCATGCTGTATCTATTGTTTCATGATGAAATTGAGAGTAAAAGCACGAAGGGTGATGCCATGTCGTATTTATCATTTTATGGTGAGGATGAGAGTAAAAGCAGAAGGGTGATGCCGTGCTAGTATTAGTGTTTCATGGTGAGGTTGAGAGAGAAAACACAAAGGGTGATGCCTTGCAGTGTTTACTCATTATGTATATCTGCTTCATTTGCTGAAGGTTTATTGGTTGTTCTTACCATCATTCCATATTGTAGTTACCGTATTTTGTACCCCTTTCGCATGTCCCCTCCCAATAGTACTTGTTAATTCTTTATTTGTTGTAACGTTATACGTATATTTCCATCTGTTCAAGTTTATTTACGTGGGTGTCCTATCATAGCCTCGTCACTACCTCGTCGAGGTTAGGCTCAACACTTATGGAGTACATTGGGTCGGTTGTACTCATACTACACTCTGCACTTTTTGTGCAGATTTTGGTATTGGTCCCAGCTGTCCGTGAGGTGTATCAGCTCGAGCTGGCATTTGGAGACTCGAGGTAGATTTGCTGGTGTCCGTAGACCTTGAACTCCCCTACCTCACTCCCTATTTACTATTCTTTTCATTCGAGACTGTTGTACTTATTTCAAACCTTTTTTGTAGAAATTACAGAAGCTCGTGAACTTGTGACTCCAGTTTAGGGTTGTACTTAGATATTATTGGTTTTTTTGTAAGTTCTTACTCCGTTTTAGTTTCATTTGAATTGATTAAAATTGGCTTAAAGATCCTCTAAAGTTGGCTTGTCCAGCGAGTGAAATATTAGGCGCCATCACGGTCCCGAAGGTGGGAATTCCAGGTCGTGACACGTTCGGAGGTCGGTACATGTAGGATGACATTTTTGTAGCATCGTTTTGCTTGCTCTGTATTGGATTTGGCTTGTTCGGGGTAAGTAACACTTCCAAACTTGGTGCTGATGGTGATAAACCCCGAATTACATGTTATGGTTTTGGTGTTAAGGTGATGCACATACTAGGTGACGGGTGTGTGGGCATGCGCCGTGTGAATTGTGACTCTGTTATTCCTGTGGTACTGTATAGTTACCTGATCTTATCTATAACCATGGAATCTCTACGTACTAGAGCTATTGAGTTGTGATCTATGTTAGAAACCATGTCCGGGCTACATGTTTATTCCGTTGGGACCCACAAAGGTCATATTGCTATTGAATTATTTGTTTAAATTGGAATTTCATACTCACTCATGTTCATTCATTTCATATCATAACTCAGTATCTGATGTTATTTATTGATACATCATATCATCATTGTTGGGCTAGTTTCATGACATTGTGAGCCCGACAGACTGGAGAGTTTGATGACTGAGTGACGCCGAAGGACTGATTACGAGGTTATTGATAGTGTAGCACGTGAGATGTCCGTGCAGATCTAGATATTGATACTATAGCACGTGAGTTGTCTGTGCAGCACGTGAATTGTCCGTGCGGATTATGGCGCTTGGGTTGAAGGAGCACCTCCAGAGTCTGTACACATCCTCGGTGAGCGTGGTTGATTTATATTGAGGGATGGATCTTCCCTGGGCATGGATCTTGCCTGAAGCATTTATATTTGGGTATGGATCTTCCCGGGCTGAATTGGCTTTATACAGTACTGAGTGATTGATTGTCAGTTGCTATGTATATATTTGGGATGGATCTTCCCTGGGTTAGATTGGCCATATACAGTACTGAGTGATTGAGTATGTCGAGTGGTTGAGCATGATGAGTGGAAAGTGTGAGACAATGATATTGAGTACTTTGAGAGTGTGAGTACATGAGTTCATCTCAGAGATACATTGTATTTGGCATGCACACTTGGCATACAGGCATAGAGATACATTTTTCTCATGCTGTACGGTATCACGACCTTCATGACTTCTCCCACATATTGACATATAGGCATAGAGATGTATTTTCCTCATGCCATTTAAATAAAACATTTACATATTGAAGGCTTTGGGAAAAATTATAGTTTTCCAACTTACTCATATTTTTGGCGATTTCGGTAAAAGATTTGGATTTTCACTGTATGCTTGAAAAGCAGCCTTATTTTCTGGAACTGTGAATGACTTGAGCATTCTATCTTTGAGTTACTTCTTGTATTACTTTCATTATGTTGTTATGAACTGTTGTTGGTTATTGGTGTTGGACTCCAACCTATGTTCCAGCTCGTTACTACTTTAAAACTAATGTTAGGTTTGTTTCTTATTGAGTACATGGGGTTGGTTGTATTCATAAAACACTTTCACCTTGCATGTATTTGTTGGATGTTGATGTTGCTGTGTTCGACGGGAGCTAGATCTGAAGATGTACATGCGTTCTCGTACAGCTGCTTCTTGTCATGGTAGCTCTAGACTTATGAATGATCTGCTTATGTATTATTTGGGCATATGATGTATTTTTTTCCTTAAAACCAGCGTTATAAATTCTAATCTTAGTAGCTCATGATTTGTACTACCAGTCCTTGGGAATTCTTTATATAAAAGCATTTTATTATCGTTTCTTCTCTTAATAAGTATCATTTGAACTTGTTTATTGTTAACTGGCTTACCTAGCGGGTTGGGTTAGGTGCTATCACAAATAGTTGGATTTTAGGTCGTGACAAGTTGGTATCAGATCTCTAGGTTCATAGGTTCTACAAGCGATGAGCAAATGTCTAGTAGAGTCTTGCGGATCGGTATGATAACGTTCATACCTATCTTCGAGGGGCTACAGGGCATTTAGGATAAAATTCCCATCTTTCTTTCCTTATCGTGCGACATTGATTCAGTTTGAAGCATAACTCTTTGAATTCCTTCCACACATTCGTATGCGTATGTGAGCGCTCGGTATCAGCTATACATCGACGTCTTGTTATTCCATCGATGAGGTGCGAGATGAGATTTATGTGTGCTAATGATGGGCCATTCTGGAGAACTTGAGACTGAGTTTTGCCTGTAGCTTGAGCATAGGGATTTCGGTTGTGTGAGCATGTTTTTGGACTTATAAGTCCGGTAATGTCCCTATTAGTGGAATTTGTGGCTCGTGGTTGGATGGGTATATGATGAGTATGATGTGACTGTGGGATGCGTTCAGGTGGATTGAATATGGAGAGAAGAGTTTGGTTGAGATGTAAAAAGGACCATTGGGTGCTTGATTTCTACCTTGATGTGACGTATAGTCTCGAGTTATTAGTGTATTGGAGGATCTTGCATGTTGTTTAACTGTGGAACAAACTAGGTTCTCATGCCTTGTTGGTGAGTTCAGACTAAGGAAGATTAAATGATTGCATAGTAGTCATGGCTGCGAAAATATATAAAGAGATATCAGTCTGAGGCTAAGCAGGTGGGTTATAACCTATGAGGTAATCTATAGATGTGTGATCCTTATGATGTTGTGTGGAGGCTTCCTTTTCTACTAGTGGTTTATATTTGTGTGATCTGAGTTTGGATCGGTGGTGATAGTTGCTTGACCGTCATGAGGATGAATGCGTGATTTGTGGTATTAGATGATTTGAGTTACATGAGTTTATGAAGGATTGAGTTGAACTTCGGTGCGGGATTATGGTAGTATAGAGTATGGGTATTATGATTTATCGAGTGTTTTGTTCTATGGCTTTGAGCCAAGTGGGGAGTTTGCTATCGACGATTTGAGTGCATTATTATGTGTTGTACTGGTTTTGATTTGAGGCATACTTGTGAATCGGATATGACTTGTAGAGATTAAGATCGAGGGTGACTCGAGTAAAGGAATTTCTGGATACAGTTATATTACACTTTATGGGTATATGGGAATCATGGAATGATTGAGTTGTTATTGTGGAAGATATAGTGCGCATGGAGTAAGACCTTCCTCGGTCGCGTTAAGGCAGGGTCACTTCTTTAGGTGTTGTCGTGTTAATGGGGCATAGGTCGTTCGGCCCGTTTGGGTGGTGCAATTAGGATTTGAGCATAATAGATGACTCTCAAAAGGGTTCTAATGGATTCAAGATTTAAATGTGGCAATTGGGAATTTTCAGGATTTGTATACGACTATAATATGAGATTTAAGTCAGATGGTGTCGTGACTTATGGCATTCCTATATAATTTTGGATTTTACATTTCAGCATCAGGAAGGTGAAGGAAACGATTTTGGATATGCAGAAGATCTCTTCAGAGTGGGTGTCTAGGTTGTGGTACATTTGCAGTGCTTAATAAGGGATACAACACTTTATGGGCCTTAGGGCAGTGTGGTTTTATGCTAGGGTCCCGTATGGTGAGTTTTGGTTAATGATCGTAGTGTTTTGGAGAGGACAAGTGTCACCTTCAGGGTAATTCAGAAGGAACTCGGAGAAATAGGACAACTTAGTAGTAGGTTAGATCAGCACGGTAATGGATATGATCGGTTCTTTGGGTACATATGATGTGGAGAGTCTCTATAGGTGTTTCGTGGAAATGCTCTTAGATTTTAGCGACCTGCATTGCTTGCTTGAGCTAGAGGGATTCGATTCTGATAGCTTGGTCATGTGCAAAATAGGTTTCGAAGAGTTCTCGATGGTTTCTATCACAGGTTGAGATGGATATCTCATACCGGCATGAGGAGAATGTTGAGTATTGTGATTTCCTACTAGATGGGATTAAATGGAATGTTTCTGACTGATCGAATATGTATTCTACTTGTGATATAGAGTTGATTATGAGATTTTCGTACTTTTTCATATGATGGAATAATTGATACGGTGTGTTGTGTTGGATTAAGATTTGCGTGTGCTATATCACGATTCGGTTTTGAAAGGAAGGTCCGAATTCTTAGGGAGCATGGACAGTTTCAAATAACTAGGTGAATGATATTACTATTTGGTATTGCTTAAGGAGAGTGTATATTATGGATACTTCATTAGTATTGCGGCACTCTCCTGGTTGATCGATAGTTGATATCTAGATTTTTCTATGTGGCAGGGAAGAATTTTAGAAGTATTCCTCGTGGGATGATCGCTTATGAGAGATGTGTTAGACATTCGAGCGGTGGGGATGGGACCAGACATGGTGATTTGTGTATTATATGGATTTGGAGATTGGGAGATCTCAGAAGCAGATTGTTTCGTGGTTGTGAACTGTGAAGTTGTGGCCAAAGCCAGACAGATGATAGTATGTGTTATGACTCAACCATTGTTGACTTTTGAAGGGTTATTTCTATTTGTGGATGACCAGAGTTTACTCAGGACACATTGGTAGGCCCATTGACTCCGTACTGTCGTTGTTAAGGGATGTGCCATTCGGTTAGAGTTGAGCTTATTCATGTTCTGATATGTTCTGTGAGTTACCCTTATATGTTACGAGGGGTTGTGATTCGTTGGTTAAATGCACACACGGTGTGGTTTTGTTTGGGATTTATAGCGAACTTCGTGTGATTTGGTGATTGGGGTGTGAAATGGTTGATTACGCCTTGGTTATGGTCCATTTGGGTTGTGGTATTGTGTTAATTGCTTCTCTATGGTTATGGTCATGCACCTTGGGTACTTGATGTTGAATTACGCGTGGTTGTTGACTTTGAGCAGAGTGGCTTGAGGCCTTTCATATGGTCTAGTGATTGGATGGGGTCACGCATTACAGCGGAGTCATATTGGGATATGATCCCTTGTATCAGATTCGCGTGTTTTTGTTCTACTGTGTGTGATGGGTTCTTAGCATTGCATTGTGGTGTTACTTGTTGAGCTTGCGGGGCGGTTCTCTCGTTTGAGTCATTTTCCATGTTTGAGTACATTTCAATTGTTGCGTATTGGTGCACAAATTGCATGGTTTGTGGCTCTGGGTCGTTGTTGCATGTCAATAAGAATGGTTGTGTTTGACGAGATGTGGTCACTAGAATGAGTGCTATCAGATCTGATTCCGGTATATTTTGGAGGATAATGTTGCCGATCGATTTAAAAATTTGGCTGTAGTTCTTATCGAAGGAGAGGGAGCTCCATGACTTGTTGACCTGATGAATAGTTATGAGTTTCTGCATTTTTCTTTCATCATCGGCAGCGTATGAAGTTTTTTGAATGGGGTGTTGTTTGATATGAGGTTTATTACCGGTATTGGGTTGTTTGAGCAGCTACCGTGATCGAAAATGTTTCTACGAGTATGCGAGCCGTGTGGTATGTCATGTGATTACATCTTGGGTTATGGTTATGGCTTGATACAACTTGTTCAGACTTATACACTGTGTATAAAATCCGGATGTTAGAAATAGGATTCTGTAGTTTACCGGCTAAGGGTGAAGCAATGATCTAAAATATGTTGTTGTCAGTTCTATATGGAATAGGATGACGACGGATTACCCCCGGGTATGTGCATGGTACGGTTACACGGCGATCTGACGGCTTAAGAGGAACTCTAGGCACGTTCGAGGACGAACGTATGTTTAAGTGGGGGAGGATGTAACGACCCGGCCAGTCATTTTGAGTATTTGCACTTTTCTCAGTAGTTTGAGGTCGTGAGTAGTTTCGTATGATTTATTATGACTTACGTGAATCGTCAGTTTTGTTTTACACGTTATTCGGAATCGATTTGAAAGAATGAGTTTTATTGTTGAAGCTTTAAGTTGGAAGAGTTGACCAAGTTTGACTTTTTAGTATTCGACCTTAGATTGGGGTTTTAATGGTCTCGTTAGGTCCGGATTGTGATTGTGGACTCGGACCATATGCCCGGATTTGCATTTGGATGCTTCTAGAAGGCTTCGAGACAAATTGGCGAAATTGGAAATTTAAAGGTTTGGAAAGTTCATAAGTTTGACCGAGAGTTGACTTTGATGATATCGGGTTCGAAATGTAGTTTCGGGAATCTGAATAGCTTTGTTATGTCATTTGGAACTTGTGTCCAAAATTTGAGTTAATTCCAGATTAATTTAACATGTTTCAGCGTGAGTTTCGGAAGTTGAAAGTTCAAAGTTCATTTAAGTTTGATTTGAGGTTTGATTCTTCGTTTCAATGTTGTTATGTCTGATTTAAGGCCTCGAGTAGGTCCCTGTTTTGTTATGGAACTTTTTTGTATATTCGGATGAGGTCCCGAGGTGTTCGAGTGAGTTTCGGACGAGGTTCGGATCATTTTCGTTTCATGTTGCATTGTTGAAGGTATGCTGGTTCTAGTGTTTCCACATCTGTGGAAGAATGGACGCATATGCGAGTCCGCAGGTGTACAATCGGTCGCAGAAGCGCAAACGGGCTTTGCTGGAGATCATCGCAGATGTGGGGAAAGAGGCGCACCTGCGTGTGCGCAGAAGCGAAGTCCTTGGGCGCAGGAGCGGTCCTATGCGTAGATGCGAGTTCAGTGGTTGCACCTACGATGGCACATGAGAGGTTGTTGTCCGCAGGTGCGAAGGTTCGTTTTCCATCTTGCCGCAGAAGCAGCTCATTGTTCGCAAAAGCGAAGAGGACTGGGCAGAAGCTTTAAGTTCGAGGGTTTGGTCATTTTTGCATATTTGGAGCTATGGAGCTCGACCTGAAGCGATTTTTAGGCAATTTTCACCACGTGAATTGGGGTAAGTTTTCTCTACTCGGTCTTGGTTATGTTTCATGAATCTATCTTCGATTTTGGCAATTGGTTGATCAATTTTTAAAGAGAATATTGGGGTTTTTTGTCTAAAACTTCATAAAGTGAATTTTCGAGTTTTGATCATCGACTTGGAGTCGAATTTGAGTGAAACTAGTATGGTTGGACTCGTAATTGAATGGGTTGTCGGATTTTATAAGTTTTGTCGGGTTTCGAGACGCGGGCCCGGGTGTGACTTTTGGCCGGTTTTGGGTTTTGATTAAGGATTCGACCTTTATCATTTGGAACTATTTCCTTGGGATTTATTTGAGTTATTTGAGTTTCTTTTGGCTATTCTCGAGCCATTTGGAAATAGGTACACACGGGATGGTATTTTTTTAGCATCGTTTGGCTTGCTCGGTATTGGATTCGGCTTGTTCGAGGTAAGTAATACTTCTAAAATTGGTGTTGAGGGTATCAAACACCAAATTGCGTGTTATGTGTTTGGTGTTGAGGTGACGCACATTCTAGGTGACGGGCGTGCGCAGTGTGAATTGTGACTCTATTATTGCTGTGCTACAGTGTAGTTACCTGATCTTATCTATAACCATGAAATCTCTACGTACAAGATCTGTTGAACTGTGATCCATGTTAGAAACCATGTCCACGCTATATGCTTATTCCATTGGGACCCAGTAAGGTCGTATTGCTGTTGAATTATTTGTTTAAATGACAATTTCATACTTAGTCATGTTCATTCATTTCATATCATAACTCTGTCACTGTTTTTATTTATTGATACATCATATCATCATTGTTGGGCTAGTTTCATAACATTGTGTGTCCGAGAGACTTGAGAGTTTGATGACTGAGTGAGGTCGAGGGCCTGATTGTGAGGTTATTGATACTATAGCACGTGACTGTGCAGTGCATTAGGGATGCCGCGGGTGAGGTATTAAGGGTGTCAAAGGGTTACTCTGGTGGTCACAAGGGAAATTGGTGGCGGAATGGAGAGGTGCAAGGAAAAGTGGAAACCAATAAAGCAGCGTATCTGAAGCTAGTGAAAGTGTAGATGAGAAGGAGAAGAGGACGAATAGGGAGCATTATAAGTTGGCTAAGAAAGAGGCAAAACTAGCAGTTACGGCAGCCAAGAATGCACCTTTTAGTCGTTTGTATGAGGAACTCGAGGGCCGAAGTGGGGATAAAGGTTGTTCAGGTTAGCCAAGGCACGAGAAAGAAAGGCGTGTGGCTTGGACCAAGTGAAGTGCATCAAGGACGAAGAAGGTATAGTTTTGTTAGATGAGGGGCTTATCCTTCGGAGATGGCAGACCTACTTCCATAGTCTCTTGGGGGACAAGAGCATTGTTCTGGGTCATTTGGAACTCTCCGAGAGTCGTTGTGACATTGTAGGCGGATTAGAGTTAATGAAGTTGAGGGGGCTATGCATATGATGAGTAGGGGCAAAGCGACCGGGCCGGATAAAATCCTAGTGGAGTTTTGGAAGAGTGCGGGATAGGCAGGCTTGGAGTGGCTCACTAGGTTATTTAGTGTCATTTTTAGAAAGAAGAAGATGCCCAAAGAGTGGAGGTGGAGTACGATGGTTCCTGTATACAAGAACAAGGGTGATATTCAAAATTGCAATAACTATCAGGGTATCAAGCTGCTTAGCCATACTATGAAAGTCTGGAAGAGAGTGGTAGAACTAAGGATGAGGAAGGGGGTGTCTATTTCCGAGAACCAATTTAGGTTTATGTCGGGGCGTTCGATTACAGAAGCCATCCACCTTGTTCGGAGATTAATGGAGCAGTATAGGGAGAGAAAGAAGGACTTGCATATGGTGTTCATCGACTTAAAAAAGGCGTATGATAAAGATTCGATGGAGGTTTTGTGGAGATGTTTGGAGGCTAGAGGTGTAACTGTTGCCTATGTTAGGATGATTAAGGACATGTATGATGGAGTAAAGACTCGGGTGAGGACGACGAGTGGGGACTTAGACCATTTTCTGATTATGATGGGGTTGCATCAGGGGTCGACACTCAGCCTTTTTTGTTTGCTCTGGTGATGGCCGTATTGACGCCCCACATCCAAGGGGCGGTACCGTGGTTCATCCTAATTACAAATGATATTGTATTGATTGACGAGATGCAAGATAGTGTGAACATAAAATTAGAGGTATGGAGGCAGAACCTGGAGTCTAAAGGTTTTAAGTTGAGCAGGGCCAAGACAGAATACTTGGAGTGTAAGTTCAGTGGCGAGACTCAAGGGGGGGGGGGGGGAGGTGAGGCTGGACTCGCAGGTCATCCCTAGGAGAGGTAGTTTTAAGTACCTTGGGTCTATTATTCAGGGGGATGGGGAGATTGATGAATATGTCACACATCGTATTGGGGCGAGATGGATGAAATGGAGACTCGCTTCCGGTGTTTTAAGTGACAAGAAGGTGCCACCGAAACATAAGGGTAAGTTCTACAGAGTTGTGGTCAGACCAACGTTGTTGTATGGGGCTGACTGTGGCCAATCAAGATTGCTCATGTTCAGAAGATGAAGGTAGCAGAGATGAGGATGTTGAGATGGATGTGTGGGCACACCAAGTTAGATAAGATCAGAAATGAGGTTATTCACGACAAGGTGGGTGTGGCACCTATTGCAGACAAGATGCGGAAATCGCGTCTTAGGTGGTCTGGTCATGTGAGGAGGAGGAGCACAGACGCCACGGTGAGGAGGTGTGAGAGGTTGACATCGAAAGGCCTACAGAGAGGTTGAGTTAGGCCAAAGAAAAGGTGGGGAGCGGTGATTAAGCAAGACATGACGCATCTTTAGATGACCGAGGACATGACCCTTGATAGGAAAGTATAGAGGTCGAGGATTAGGGAAGTAGAGTAGGTAGTCTAGAGTGTTCATAACAGTAGTATTGGCACACAGTCTCGCTTTTTATGGGCAGTAGGCTTATATGACTAACTGTTGTTTTCTTTCATTGTGGATTACCTTATTACCTTGTTGTTTTTATTCTGCGTTTATATGGCTTTTCGGTAATGTCCCTTTTTGTCTATATTTTCATTAATGTGGTGCTTATGCTTTCCTGAGCCGAGGGTCTATTGGAAACAACCTCTCTATCCTCACAAGGTAGGGGTAAGGTCTGCGTACGCACTACCCTCCCCAGACCCCACGGCATGGGATAAGACTGGGTATGTTGTTGTTGTTGTTGTTGATAATATAGCACGTAAGTTGTACGTGCAGCACGTGAGTTGTCCGTGCGGATCCAGATATTGATACCATAGTACGTGAGTTGTCAATACAGTGTTGTGTGAGTTGTCCGTGCGGATTATGGAGCTTGGGTTGAAGGACCACCTCCAGAGTCTGTACACATCCTCGGTGAGCGTGGTTGATTTATATTGAGGGATGGGTCTTCCCTGGGCATGGATCATGCCCGAAGCATTTATATTTGGGGATGGATCTTCCCCGAGATGCATTGGCTTTATACAGTACTGAGTGACTGACTGTCAGTTGCTATGTATATATTCGGATGGATCTTCCCTTGTCTGGATTGGCCATATACAGTACTGAGTGACTGAGCATGTCAAGTGGTTGAGCATGATGAGTGGAAAGTGTGAGACAATGATATTGAGTACTCTGGGAGTGTGAGTTCATCTTAGAGATACATTGCATTTGGCATGCACACTTGGCATATATGCATAGAGATATATTTTTCTCATGCTGTACGGTATCACGACCTTCATGACTTCTCGCACATATTGACATATAGGCATAAAGATGTATTTTCCTCATGCCATTTAAGAATGAAACATTTACATGTTGAAGGCTTTAGGAAAAATTATAGTTATCAAACTTACTCATATTTTTGTGATATCGATAAAAGATTTGGGTTTTTACTGTTATACTTGAAAAGTTGACTTATTTTCTAGAACTGTGAACGAGCTGAGCATTCTATCTCTGAGTTACTTCTTTTATTACTTTCATTATGTTGTTATTCACTGTTGTTAGCTATTGGTGTTGGACTCCAACCTATGTTCCAGCTCGTCACTACTTTCAACCTAAGGTTAGGTTTGTCACTTATTAAGTTCATGAGATCGGTTGTACTCATACTACACTTCTGCACCTTGCGTGTAGATGTTGGATGTTGATGTTGTTGCGTTTGACAGTAGTTGAATTTGAAGATGTACCTGCGTTGCCGTACATCTGCCTCTTGTTCATGGTAGCTCTAGACTTATGAAAAATCTGTTTATGTATTATTCGGACTGATGATGCATTTTTTTACTTCCCACCACCGCTGTAAATTCTAATTTTAGAACCTCATAATTTGTACTACCAATTCTTGAAAATTATTTGTATAAAAGCAGTTTTATTATCATTTCTTCTCTTAATAAGTATCATTTGAACTGGTTTTATTGATAACTGGCTTACCTAGCAGGTTAGATTAGGCACCATCACGACTAGTGATTTTGGGTCGTGACAATTATCCGCCGGTTAACCCGTTTTTAATTCGTATTAAATATGGGTTGGGTAGGATAATTTATTCAATTTTTATTACCCATTTTTGACCCGAATCATATCCAACCCGAACTGCCTATTTTACACTCCTAACCAAACGATTGTTGCAGTATTTACTTTTCCCCCACCAAATTAATAATCAGTTTTGCCAATCAAATTAATTGTTTAAGTTTAAATTAAACTAATCCACTTTTCTCGAAGAAGCTGGTTTATTGTTTTGTTTTCTTAGGTGCCTGTAGTGTTCTGGTTAGATTGTGTACGGTTAAGCTCACCCAATTTTACTAATTTATCGAGATCGGTGTGAAGGATCGAAGATCGATCCCAAATAGATCAGATCGAGGCATGAGGATAAGACACCGAGTTCGGACTCGAGGTACCTAGCAAGATCGAAACTGATAATGATCAAGGTTGAGCAGGACAAACATCGAGAAAGACCGAACAGAGAGGCGAGATATCCGTGACTGGTCGAAGATTGTGGCAGAAATCTCGGAACAGATCAAATCAAGGGCGGCTGTTTAGTTAACCATGGGATTTGCTTCCATAATTAGAGTTGTACCATAGATAGGATTCCTCTACTATATAAAGAGGGTTCTAATCATTTGAAAGACACATTGTCCTCACGTATCAAAGCAATAGAACACTTTCTCTTTACCTAATATTCTTGTTCATCAGCGTGTTATACTTTTAACTGTTCTTGCACCAGTCAGTTCGAGGGTATTCAAGCTTGGGTTGAATTCCATTCAAACACTGGTTTGCTTTATCTTATTGTCAATATCCATTATTAGTCTTCATATCCATCAATTGGTAATAGGTGAAATCACGTATCCTTAAAACCATATTATAAGTTTAATTGTTATCCAATTTTTAGCGCCCACCGTGGGTCTAAGGATAATAGTGATTGCCTCGTATTAATTCTCATAACACACACTACTTTACACTTGTTCTCGTAAGTATTTTTGATTTCAGGAATTAAAATGTCAAACTCTCAAGTGGCACCTACTCATAAAGACAACAACCTTTGTCTTCAAGGCGAGAACAAAAACATATTCGCCCCGAGGAACGGAGTACCTCCAATCAACACCGATGGACCACCAATCGTAAACCCGATAGATATCAACTCACATATTGCCATTAATGGGAATTTGGGCATTGACCCTGAAAATAGCATCCACAGAGATGCTCGAGCAGCCGATCAGAATGCCAGAGCGGTGAAGAAGGTAGAATCAGCCTTCGATTGATATTCGAGATGTTGTAGACTCAACAAGCTACGATAGTACAACTCCTAAATCATAATCGAGTACCAAGTTGAATTGACCTCGAAACATCACAAGAAGTTGTTCATAAAGAAGAACCTGTATCGGAGAAATCGAACGCCAATGAACCGGGGACTTACCCCGCCATTATGAAGATGCTTGAGAAGCTCACTAAACGAATAGAATCATGAGAAAAGAAAATCGAGGCAAATGATAAAATGGTAGAAACATACAACTCTCGGGTTGACCAAATACCAGGGGCACCACCGATTCTAATGGGTTTGGATTAGAAGAAGTTCGTGCAGAAGCCTTTCCCACCAAGAGTTGCTCCAAAGCCCATCCCGAAAAAATTCCGCATGCCAGAAATTCCCAAATACAATGGGACCATTGACCCTAATGAGCATGTTACTTCTTATACATACGCAATAAGTGGGAATGACTTAGAAGACGATGAGATTGAATCCGTTCTATTGAAAAAGTTTTGAGAGACTTTATCGAAAGGGGCGATGATATAGTACCACAATTTGCCGCCCGGCTAAATTGATTCCTTCGCCATGCTGGCAGATTCGTTCGTAAAGGCATATGCCGGAGAAATAAAGGTTGCAACTAGGTCTTCAAAGTGAAACAAAAGGACAACGAAATGCTAAGGGAATTCGTATCTCGGTTCGAGATTGAATGTATGGACCTACCCTGGGTCATTGATGATTGGTTTATTCAAGCTTTTACTCAAGGTTGTAACGAGCGAAGTTCGATAGCATCACAACAACTAAAGAAAAAATTTAGGTGAATATCCAACTATAACTTGGGCTGACGTACATAATTGATACCAGTCGAAGATCAGGGTCGAGGATGATTAGTTGGGAACCCCTTCCATTTCTGTTTACCCAAACAGAACCGTTGGCCGAATTTAAAGGGACATCGATAAAGAACCCCGATCGATTAGAGATCGGTACTAACCATATAATGCAGATCGTTGAAATAGCGGCCCATGACGTAACCCCATTTGAATATCGAAGGAATGACAAGGGCAGAGCTCCCGAGGGCTCATGAGTAAAAGTTGCTTCAATAAACATGTCGAGCCCATGGAAGCACCACGACTATCAGAATACAACTTCACCATTGATGCATCGGGTATTGTATCATCCATTGAACGGATCAGGTATACTAGATGGCCCAGGCTCCTACAGACCGACCCAGCTCAAGGAACCCTAATCAAATATGCAAATACCATGGTACCCATGGTAACAATACCGAAGATAGCAGACAACTGAGGGAGGAGGTAGCTCGTTTATTCAACGAGGGTCAATTTCGAGAATTATTAAGTGATCGAGCGAAGAACCACTTCAAAAACAGAGATTCAAAAAGACATAACAAGAAGTAAGAGCCACAACATGTGATTCACATGATTGTTGATGGGGTTGATATTCCTCAAGGCCTGGTATTTAAACGCACCGAGGTGACAATCACGAGGGAGAAACGAACTCAGGACTAACTACCAGAAGAAACTTTGTCTTTCAACGACGGGGATGCAGAAGGGATCGAACAACCTCACAACAACGCCATGGTAATTTATATGCTTATGAATAAAATTTATGTTAAACGTGTGTTGATTGATATAGGTAGCTCGGCAAATATTATTCGATCAAGGGTCGTAGCGGAACTCGGTCTATAGGATCAGATCGTGCCCGCGACTCGGGTACTTAACGGCTTCAACATGGCAAGTGAAACCACCAACGGGGAAATCATTTTGCCAGTAAATGTGGCCTGGACCATCCAAGAAACAAAGTTCCAGGTGATCAAAGGTGACATGAGGTACAACATGTTGCTCGGGAGGCCTTAGATCCATAACATAAGGGCAATACCCTCAACGCTCCATCAAGTCCTGAAGTTTCCAACATAAGATAAGAATCAAAACACTGTACGGTGAACAACTCGCCGCCAATGAAATGTTGGCAATCGACGAAGTGGCACCGGTGTCGGCATTTTCATTAACAAAGGGGTCGTCAAATGGAAAGCAAGAAGTCAAATAGCAATCATAGTCTCTGGCCTCAGCCCGATCGGAGGAGCAGGAAATTGTCGAGGATGATGATTATATGATACCTCGAACCTTCATAATTCCTGATGATTCTGATACAACGAAGTCAACGGTCGAAGAACTGGACCAAAGCATATTGATCGAACATCTTCCCGGTAAAAAATATGGATTTTTTTGCTTGGTTCCACCTTGACATGACAGGGATCCCCCCGGAGACTACTGCCCATCGATTGAACTTGGACCCGAAGTTCCGACTAGTAACGCAAAAAAGAACCCAGTCCGAGGTTAAGCATGCATTCATCAAGGACGATATAACCAAACTTCTCAAAATAGGATCCATTTGGGAGGTAAAATATCCTGAATGGCTAGCAAACGTAGTGGTAGTCCCTAAAAAGGGGAATAAACTTAGAATGTGCGTAGACTACAAGGATGTAAAAAAAGCATGCCCTAAAGATTCTTTTCCTTTGCCGAATATCGATGGCATGATCGATTCCACGGCTGGCCATGAGATCCTTAGCTTTCTCGACGCCTACTCCAGGTACAATCAAATACAAATAAGCTCGGAGGATCAGGAAAAGACTTCCTTCATCACTAAATACGACACCTATTGTTATAACGTGATGCCGTTAGGAAAAAAATGTTGGTGCTACTTATCAACGCCTAGCAAATTGAATGTTTGAAGAACAAATAGGTAAATCAATGGAGGTTTATATTGACGGTATGTTAGTTAAGTCCGTGCAAGCAGAGGACCATTTAAAACATTTGCAGCAAACCTTCGACATACTAAGAAAATATAACATGAAGCTCAACCTGGAGAAATGTGCATTCAGGGTCGGTTTAGGCAAGTTCCTAGGCTTTATGGTATCAAATCGAGGGATTGAAATCAACCCCGATAAAATCAAGGCAATCGAAGACATCAGAATTGTTGATATTGTCAAGGTTGTACAAAGGTTAACAGGGCGCCTAGCCGCCCTGGGTCGATATTTTGAGGTCCTCAAATAGGAGCCACCATTTCTTCTCACTTCATAAGAAGAAGAGCAATTTCGCATGGACTCCGGAATGTCCACAAGCCTTGGAGGAACTCAAATGATAACTGTTGAGCCCGCTATTGCTTCACACTCCGAAAGCGGACGAGCAACTCTACGTATACTTAGCGGTTTCGGAGATAGCGGTAAGTGGGATCTTAGTTCGAGAAGAATAAGGAACGCAGCTTCCTATTTACTATGTTAGTCGTAGCCTAGGTGAGGCCGAGACCTGGTACCCACATTTAGAAAAATTGGTGCTCGCTTTAATAAGTGCCTCTAGGAAATTAAAACCCTATTTTCAATGTCACCCAATTTGTGGGGTGACTACCAATCCCTTCGCAATATTTTTCATAAGCCCAAACTCTCGGGTTGATTAGCCAAATGGGCCGTCAAGATCAGCGGGTACGATATCGAGTATCAACCCCGAGCGGCCTCAAATCTTGGCAGACTTCATGGCCGATTTTACGCCAGTCTTCGTGCCCAAGGTCAAAAAGGAACTATTATTAAAATCGGGCACATCATCGGGGGTGTGGACCCTCTTCACAGAGGGCGCTTCGAACGTGAAGGGGTCTAGGCTAGGCATCGTTTTAAAGCCGCCCACAGGTAATACAATTAGACAGTCTATCAAAACTTCAAAATTAACTAACAATGAGGCCATGATTGCAGGTGTCGATCTAGCTAAGAGCTTGGGAGCGGAGGTCATTGAGGCCAGTGTGACTCCCAACTTGTGGTAAATCAAGTCAATAGAACTTTCGAGGTTTGAGAAGATCAAATGTAGAGGTACTTGGATAGACTACAAGTGTCCTTACATCGATTTAAGGAATGGACCCTACAACACGTACCTCGAGAATAAAATAGCGAGGCCGATGCCCTTGCAAATTTGAGATCGTCAATCAAAGACGATGAACTTAGCTCAGGGACTATCATATAACTTTTGAGTTCAATAATCCAAAAAGGACACACCAAAATAAACTCCACAAGCCTAACCTGGGAATGGAGGAATAAGTACATCGAATACCTAAAGAACGGAAAACTTCCATCGGATCCTAAATAATCGAGGACTCTACACACGAAGGCCGCAAGGTTCACATTGGCCGATGATGGAACACTGTATAGGAGAATGTTCGATGGACCGTTGGCGAAATGTTTGGGACCAAGAGACACCGACTACGTTCTACGTGAAATTCACAAAGGCACTTACGGAAGTCATTCCGGTGCCGAGTCATTTGTTCACAAAGTCATCAGAGCAGGGTACTATTGACCCAATATGGAAAAAGATACAAAGTATTCGTTCGAAAGTGCGACAAATGCCAAAGGTATGCGCCGATGATTTACCAACCCGGAGAGCAACTCCACTCAGTCCTATCCCCATGGCTGTTTATGAAATGGGTAATGAATATCGTCGGCCCTCTACCATTGGCCCTAGGTAAAGCCAAATTCATTTTGTTTATGATGGATTATTTTTTTAAGTGGGATGAAGCACAGGCTTTCGAGAAAGTCAGAGAAAAAGAAGTCACGACTTCATCTGGGACCACATTATATGTCGATTCGGGATGCCTGCCAAGATCGTATGCGACAATAGAAAGCAATTCGTCGACAGCAAAGTAACAAAATTTCTTGAAGACCACAAAATAAAAAGAATCCTATCAACACCGTATCATCCTAGTGGGAACGGACAGGAAGAATCAACAAACAAGACAAATACAATATCTATAATAAGTATTGAACGACACTAAAGGAAAATGGAGAGAAATATTTCCCAAGGTCCTTTAGGCGTATCGGACAATGTCAAAATCTACTACGAGGGAAACACCGTTCTCTTTAGTCTATGGTGCCGAAGCTATGATCCCGGTCGAAGTCGGGGAACCTAGCTTTAGGTTTTGTTATGCAACGGAGGAGTCAAATCACGAGGCTATGAATACGAGCCTCGAATTGCTAGATGAAAAATAAGAAGTCGCCCTCGTTCGAATGGCCTCATAGAAACAACGAATCGAAAGGTATTAAATCGAAGAGCCAATCTTCGACACTTTAAAATCAGGGACTTATTTCTGAGAAAGGTCACCCTCAATACTCGAGACCCAAACAAAGAAAAACTTGGCCAGAACTGGGAGGCACCATATGAGGTCCTTGAAATAGTCGAAAAGGGATCCTACAAACATGTCACGATGGACGGCAAGCAATTACCAAATTGGAACGTATCACTCCTCAAACGATATTAATGTTAAGGTATGACCTTCTCTATTTCCATTTATATTTTATACTAACCAATTGCAGTTGTTCAATCGAAGATATCGAAGGATTCTTCATCACAAAGTCCTTATGCTTGAAAGCACGCGTTGCGCTCTTTTTCCCTTAGACCGATTTTTGTACCAAATGGGTTTATCCGGCGACGTTTTTAATAAGGCAACCATTATTTGTGCTAACTTAGAGCAATTTAACAATATCCGAGGCTTCTTTACAATCAACCTCGAATACTGGGGGGAATCACCCTCGGATATCAAAGTTACAAGGAAGATACTTCGTGCCAACTGGGTCTCGATAGGTTAAATTTTGTAAGGGCCAAATAGTCAAACAAATTGTGCCCATATGGATTTCTCGAGCCCTAAAGGCAAACATGTACGCATGTATAGTCTATTGAGAGTAGTATTTTCTTGTTGCCAAATATTTCATGCCTTAGAGAAATTTTTATTTTACAATTTCATACTTTTGGTTTGTGGAAGCAGGCTTAAGGGCCGATCAAAACTGAAGTTCAAACAACTTACTCCATACTTGGGGACTGCCGTCTAAAAAATCGACGTAATCGAATTATTAATATCTCGAGATCGTAAGACCTTAAAAAGGTGACCCTTGTTTTTATACGCCACGGCCACCCTACTCGGGGACTGACACTTAGAACAAGTTCGAAGTATAATCGGGAATCAAGCCCAAGAGGAAAATCCCAAGTAAAGGGCTATGACCAAATACGGTTTGGAGACATCCGACTTTCGTAATAAAACAGGGCTTCGAATATTTTCATAAAACCGGTTTAAAAAAGGATACCCTCGGCAAAATTACAAAGGGTTTCGATCACATCAACCCTCAAAAACCTTAAGGGGTACCAAATTATTCGAACTCTCATCACTTTCTCTATTTCATACTAAGGCATTACGAAACAAAGGGTTTCGATGTCATCAGCCCTCAAAAACTTGGAATATGAATACAGATTTATCTCATGCTAAGGAATAACAAATTTTTATGTGATTAACTTTTTAAGCCAAAAGGGGTAGAAAGCTTTATGCATATTAAAATGATCATTCTACAAAAGGCCACATCGGCTTAACACAAAAGCCTAAGGGAAATAAAAACCTAAGGGTTACGTTACTTCGAGTTCGTGCAAGTACTGACTCGACACTAGTCTAGTTTCAGCACAAAATTGCCTAGGCCTCGAACCTATGAATGCAACCTCATAAGGCATCAATAAAACAAAGACAAAGCAAGGGAAAAAGGAAAAATGACAGATTCAGAAAAGAAAGGAAAACTTTTATATGCCAATGGTTTTCTTACAAGGGCCACATGGCCCGATCAAGAACACTTTACGAAGGCCAAAACAACCTTAAAAAGAAACAATAGTAATCCTATGCACTGGTTTTCTTGGGGAGCCGCTTCTCGCCTAGCGAGTCATCTCCGTCGGATCCGCTCTCACTCTCGGAATCCTCATCAAGAAACCCCAACTTCCGAGTCTTTGCTTCCTCATCCTCGCGGTCTTGAGTTCAGCGGATATGTCGACATTTTGAGCAAGGATGCCCTCGAGATCCTCCCTTTGTGATTGCCACTTCGAATGATCAACCATGCCCCTAGCCTGCTCGATGGTGGCTTCGGCATCAACTTTGTATTGATCCACAGTAGCCTGAGCCTTAATATTGGCAGCAACCACTTCGGATCTGGCAACCTCGAGCTCCTTGACCAGATTGGCTAAATTGGATTCGAGCTCCTCGACCTTCTTCCCCTGGACCGAGGCATTGTCCCTTGCATATCGAAGCTGTGACTTGGCAGAATCCAGCTCTGCTTGAACGGTCTTCTTTTGTGCAGCCAGGATGTCCATACATCCCTTGAACTGATCGACTTCAGCTCGCACTTCGTCTATTTTCCCTTGAAAACCCTTAATATGATCGAGCCTATGTTGAGCCTGCAGAATGGTATTGTTAGTCGTTAACTCCGTCTCGTCCTTACTATCATAAAGAATTCAGAATACCTGCTGGGCCATTTCTTCATGCGCATTTTGAGCCTCCTCCAGGTCCACCTGATGCTTCTCACCGAGAATCTTGTAAGTGTTGCACTTCTCAGTAAGACCCTGGACCTCGACCTTACGTTCCTCTCGGGCTCGAAGAAAGGCCTCGCGGTGCAACACCGAAGCTTTCAATAAAGGAAGAAATATTAGAGATATCCACAAGTCAAAAGTCAAGAAAAGACAATGATCGTTGAACTTACCCGATTCAAAGCATGATGGGCCTCGTTGAATAAACAGGAAACATCCACTGCATTCATTTTGGCTTGATCCTCCTCAATGACCAAGCATAAAAGGTAACTTGCCACCCCTACAGGGGCAGATAAAACTTGTGCATCTTCCAGGATTGAGATGATGAGAGGCCGCTTTCGATCGAGGTCAACACTGGGGGCCGGGATTTGGTTGGTTAGTGTATATCTCAAGGAAGCCGCATTCAAGCTCTTCCTTGGTATGACCAAATCACCCAAACTGGTGATATCTTCCTCATCAGCAAAACAACTGCGGAAAAAATATTCCTCTCCATGGGCCCCCTCTCCGTGACAAGTCCCTGCAGCCTGAGCGTCATGTATCATCGAATCCGGAACTGGAAGGAATAAGGAGGAGTCCCCAATAACCATTGCTCCAAGTGTGTCTACAGGGGAATCATCTTTGTTCCGGGAGCTTCGAGCTCGGTTCCTATCCTAGCCTTGACCGCCTTCGCGATGGCCTCCCCATCTCGGGGTGAGGCATATTCAACTCTTGTTGGCTCAGGCTCAACAGACCGTGTCAAAGCAGCTTCGGCTCCCGCCTGTCAGTGGTTCTTTGAACCTCGACGCCAGACCACATATGACACCAATCTGGAGTTTTCTTCTTCGTCCTCATCTTCAGTCTCATCGGATAGCTGGTGGACGGACTCTAGAGTTACAGAGATAACGTCCCCCTTTGGCTTGTGGGGCCTCCTAGCTAGCTTTTTCTTCTCCGGGCTCGAGGAACTCAGAGCCTCTTTCCTTTTCTTCTCTTTGCCTTGCTTCAGGGAAGACTGAGCAAGAAATGCCATTTCTTCTACAGAGGGAGGCCTCATTGGCACGTTCTTTCCGAGGCCTACAATATGTAAAAAATGAGTAAGTACAAATAATAAAATCTGAATGGAAACCTTTCCAAGAAAAAAAATTACCATAGTTTTGAGCCACCCATCGGCCCCTTGACAATTCACTCCAAGCGTGCTCGGAATAAGTTTTTTTGTGACACCAATCCCTCAACCTATTGCCTCAGGTCGGGGATCATTTCCGGTAAAACAACATTGGATGCAACACAAAAACTTAGATGAGGCAAAAACAAGAAAGCTGAACGGCGATGGTAAATACATGAAAGGCCAAGCAATGCTTATATTTCATGTTTCACCTTTCAGGGAACAGCATATCTTCGGCAGGGATTAAATTCGAAGTCTTTATTCGGACAAACATGCCCATCCAACCTTGGTCTCGAGCCTCGTCTATGCTTGAGAACGGGGATTTGGTGGCTTGGAGTTAAAGTTAGATCATGCATCCCATATAAAGTCAAGGGCCATAGAGGCGCATGAGGTGATAGAGGGTAAAAGGATGCCCTTAGATCTTACTGACAAAGAATCGGAGGATGAGCACGATCCTCCAAAATGATGAGTGGATTTGGCCCAAAATGACGTCGTACCTCTTGTGAAAGGCGACGATGATGGGATCCAAGGGACTTATTGTGAGGGGATAGGTGTACACAGTTATATATCCCTCCTTGTAAGTGGTGATGGATTATTCGGGGCTAGGCAGCACGACGTCCTTGCCCACCCAGTTGCATTCCTTTTAAACCTTATCGAGGAGGCGCTCCATAATCGTACACATATACCTCGACATGGGTTCACATCGGCCCAGTGTCGAGGGTGTGTTATCCACCTTAGATTCAGCAGCAGTGGCACACTTCGTCAGAACAAAGATCGCAAAAGGATGTTCCTCCGCGTCGGCAGCACCGGCGAACTTTGATGAAGGGGCAGTTTCTTTCTGCGGCCTTAGAAGTTTTTGCCATTTTGGGTTTGAGTTTGAAGAAAGAAGTAGAGGATAAGACTTGGTGTTTTGAGAGAAGGTTGATAACAAAACCTGAAGATTATGCAGACGGGAAAAAACTCAAAAGATGTAAAAAGCTTTGAAGATAGGAAGAAATTGAATGTAAAGTTTGAATCAATGAGGAAAGGGCCTATTTATGGGTTTCAAGGCAATGGTTCAAAACCACTAGCAACTGACCATCAACTAGCATACATTAAATGCCTGGGGAGCTGCACCGACGAGACGTTTCGGTCACATCTACCGCTTACGTTACAAGGATGAAGTCATTACAGGTATATGATCGCAGGCTCAATTAGTTTCTTGTCATTACACTCCGAAAAATGAAAGGACTATCTATATACGGTTAAAATCGGGCTCACCTGATTTTACTGATTTGTCGGGACCGGTGTGAAAGATCGAAGATCGATCCCGTAATAGATCTGATCAAGGCACGAGGATAAGACAGTGAGTTTGGATTCGAGGCACCTAGCAAGATCAAAACCGATAATGATCGAGGTTAAGCAGGACATACGTCGAGCAAGATCGAACGGAGAGGCGAGATATCCATGACTGGTCAAAGATCATGGCAGAAATCTCGGAACTGATCAGATCGAGGGCGGTTGTTTAGTTAATCATGGGATTTACTTCCATAAATAGAATTATACCATAGATAGGATTTCTCTACTATATAAAGAGGGTTCTAATCATTTGTAAGACACATTGTTCAAACGTATCTGTCACGACCCTAAACCCAACCCGGTTGTGATCGCGTCTCTCGTGAAGAGAAGGCCAGCCGACACACTTCCAATTCGCATTAAACAATTAATAATAATAAACACTACGTCTTTAATAAGAAATAATATCCCAAAATAAGCATTTAACAGAATAATTTGCGGAAATAAAACCAACACAGCCGACATCGGGGTGTCACCAGTCATGAGCATCTAAAACAAAACTACAAGTCTGAAGTCTACTCCACTACTACATAGCTGAATCAAAAGAAACTAAGATAGAGGGAGAGCACCGAGCTGCGAATCGCCAAGCAGCTGCCTAGTAAATCTCCGAAGACCTACTGGAACTATCAACCCTCAGGAGTAGGACCTGTGGCGCCCGAATCTGCACACAGGGGTGCAGGGAGTAAAGTGAGTACTCCAACTCAGTGAGTAATAAAAATAAATGAAGACTAAGCGATATAAAATCATGTAAGGCACAACATTAAGCTAAAAGAGGCATAACAACAATCAGTAAATATAATTAAGCAGTGAAATCTCATAAACATCATTTAAACAGTTAAACAATATACAGGAAAAACAAGTAAAAAGGTAAACACATAAGAACTGCCCCTCGGGCACAGTAACAACAGAATCAGCCCCTAGGGCAATATCAAAGAACAATACCAGCCCCTAGGGCTATGTCTCATATCACAATGGGTACTCGCGCTCACTGGGGGTGTACAGACTCCGGGAGGGGCCCCTTACAGCCCAAGCGCAATATCAAGCCATCTCGTGGCATCATAAACAGGCTCTCGGCCTCATATAAATCTCAAGCCACCTCATGGCGTACAATCTCAAGCCCTCGGCCTCATTGTCATAATTAGTGTATCATTGTTGCGGCGTGTGTGAGCACATGATTTTTGCCCCACATGAATTACTCCTACAAAATTCCAAGGAATTAGATTTTTCTTTTAATTGTTTGTTATTTTAGGAATTATTGTAGATTTTTCTAATTGTTTGCATTTTTTCTGTGCCTGTTTACTTTTTTATTTAATTCATGAAAAATAAAAAAAAAAAATACATTGCAGTTGCATTTAGGATTTAATTTTATATTTTAGATTAATTAGTAAATTAGTTATTTTACAAAAATAGAAAAAAACTCACAAAAAATAACTCATTTTGGCATTTTTAACTTTTATTTTTAAAATTTTGTAGATTTTCTTTTAAATCTGGGAATTAATTAATTGTTGTAAATATTATGTTGAGTATTTAATATAGTTTGTTAATTTAGTTTAGGAATTAATTTAGGTTTTTATTTTAATTTGGAAAAGAAAAAGAAAATTAGAAATTAAAAGAAAGGAAAGGAATTTGAATCAAAAAGGTTTTTTTAATCTTGGGTCAATCTGGCACAGGCCCAAAAGCTTTTCACCCGAAAACCTGTCTGAAATTTGGCCCAAGTTGCCCCAACCCGATCTGTCCTTTTTTAACTAACAAAACGACACCATTTTGAGTTCATATGTGCCAAGACCATCTCCACCCTTCATTTGCCACCATCCAACGACTAAAAACACTTCCCCCAATTTTTAATAAAAGTGTCCAAATTTTATCAGAAGAACCTCGTACTTCCTCACTCTTCATCTCTAACCTCAGAGACCCCAAACCCTAAAACACCCGCCGCCTCAAAATCCTTAATCTTTTCTGGTGGCGGCGCCGCCTCGAATCGGCCCCAAACTAACACCCCATAACCCCTGGCCTACCCTCTTCCTAAAACCTGTAACAACCTCCCTCGAATCATCATCAAACGGATCCAATTTCAGATCTAAAATGTAGAAAAGCGAAAACAAAAATCTCCCAAATCTTTCAAGCTTCGATGACTGGTTAGGGCAGTAATTGCTGTTTCTCGTCGGTTCTTAACAAGAACCCACGATGAATACCAATTTCGGCTCAAAATCAACACATCTGAGTTCTTTCAATCCATGAACATTGGCGGTCTTCTGTAGGTACTCTCTCTCTTTTATTTTTTTCCGTTTCTTTTATTCTTCTTCCCATCTTCATCTCTTTCTGTCGCCTCTTTTCATTTCTTTATTATTTTTTCATTTTTAAATCAGTTTTTTGTTGAATGATTAGAATTAAGGGCAATTTTAGTGGTGTTCGTTTTAATTCTTATGCTTAGTTTTAAGTTTCTTTTTCCTTTGTTTTGGTTTCATTTCGAATTTGTTTGGTTTGCAACCCCCTTTTGGTTTGAATTTTGGGTGGGCTTATGGTGAATTATTGAACTGGATTTGGTTTCTGTTAAATTAGAAGCCCCAAAATGGGGATCAGTCCGGTTGGCAAGCCCAGGTTTGCGGCTGAACCTTGGGTCAACTTGACCCATATTTTGTCGAGGATAAGTAATAGGGTTTGAAAGGTTAGTTTAGGAATTTAATCGTGGGGAATCTTCAGTAACTGACTTAGGAAATTTCTTGGAAGGTGGGTTTGGGACTGTTTTAGAAAACAGATTTTTGAACTAAGGACTAACTAGCAAGAATGAAAATTTGGAAAGGCTAATTGGCAAATAACTTGACTCATTTCTGCTGCCCTAGTTGCTCTCTATAAAGGGCATTGTTCCCTTTATAGCTGACAGATTTTAGAGACTGAAAAACACTGAAAATTTGGAGAAACGGCTGAGTTTTCATATACTGAAACCCTTTGCAATTTCGGGTGAAAAACCAGTTCAGCTTCCTATTTGTTATAGCATCTTAAATCTGCAAAGAATTTCTACTTCATTCATGGGTCTAAAATTGGTTTCAAGCCTGGTTTTGTTGCTGGTTTAAGAGTTTGATTGTTGCTAATTGTTGATTTGTTCTTCTGCTGCTGTTGAGCTTTTCATTTTCTTGTTTCTGTTGACATCCAGGTACTTGTTTCTGGATCCTACTGAATGTGAAGCTCGATTTGAAGCATGAAACTGAAATGTGGTGTTTTAAGCACAGTATCAACTTATTTGATTAGACTTTAGCCTTACTTTCTGCACTACATTGTTCTTTACTGTTTGATTCCTTGTATTTTGCTTCTACTGAATGATAGTGTCCTCTTAAGGGTTGTATTAGGTCTTAACTTAGTATGTGAGTCCAGAACTCTTGTCAAGTATGTTGTAGCTGAACTTTGGGTTTTGCCATTTGGACTTTTATTATCATATATCTGATTCTGGATCGTTTGTAATATGGATATAACTTAGATGGATAACGTTTAAAGTTGTATAGTGATGTTAGGTCATAGGTCGATTCCACTATGATTTTATTTGTTATAATTTCGATTTTCAAATGACTTCAAACTTTACTGTTTGTTTGTAAATAACAGAGGCAAAAGTATAAAGCCTTTGATGTTAGGTATTCTGCTGAAAAGCATCAATTTCGAACCTTAATATAGTTTTGGGTTCTATTTGGTTTTGATGAAATCAGTCAGCACTCTTTTCCTCTTTAATGACCTGGAGTTGGATAGGTTTTAGTAGATGCATTCTTTTGAAATCATGTTAGCTTGTTTTGGTTAAAAATCGAATTCTTCTATGTTAAACTACGAAATAATTGGTATTTGAGCTATATAAAATTAAGGTTGGCATTTTATCATGGAATGTGATTTGAGCTTAAGAATGTTGTTGTGCATCTGTGCAGAGTTGGCAAGAATTGCTAGCATTTGTTTTCAAACTCAAGATTTTCATGAATAATGTAATTTGCCTCAAGTATTAGTGCTCACGAAACTGGGCTGCCTTCTTTGGCCCGGTTGTGCCAAATTTTCCCCTCAGTAATTGGATTCTCTATCTGGGCTTTATGTTGAGCCCAATTTTGTTCTCGTGCTTGTCATCAAATTGGCATTGGCAATTGGGCCTACAGCCAACCTAGGCCCCATCAACATTCAAACGCTGGTTTCATTTGTTGCTAGTCTATTAGTTATTAAGGCTAGCTTAAATATTTGCCTAGAATGAATTCAAATTACATTAAGTCTTTAACTAATTAATTAGACCTTTGATCAGACTTGAGGTGAGCCATGTTAGGCAAGTTATAATTTATGGCCCTCAAAAGATTAGTTCAAGCATCCTTTAAAATTAGAATTGAGGTGTGCCATAGTGCAAAATTAGATAACCCATGGCCCTCGGATAATTAATACTAACTCTTTAGAAATCGAGGTGTGCCATTAGTTGAATTTTTCATGGCCCTCACAAACCTTGTTATTAACTTGAAAGTGCGTAGTTTCTTTAGGCGCGCTATTTAAATTAATTTCCTAAACTCGAGTGTGCATTTCATGTGACCCAACTCCAATTCTCAACAACGTTAAATAAAATGTGTCGTGGACCGCGGGTGCATTTCATGTGACGTGGTTCAATACGTGTTTTAGATAACGTTGAATCTTCCTAAATTAATTAAAAGCGGTTAATAAGTTAGAATGTACCATAGGCTAAAACATGTATTAAAATCAGATAATAGGAAAATTATAATAGTATAAGCGACCGTGCTAGAACCACGGAACCCGAGAATGCCTAACACCTTCTCCCGGGTTAACAGAAATCCTTACTTAGATTTTCTGGTTCGCAGAATTCAAAAGGAAAGTCGAATTTTCTCGATTTGGGATTAAAATAAACCGGTGACTTGGGACATCAAATAAACTATCCCAAGTGGCGACTCTGATAAATAAATAATCCCATTTCGAATAATGTCACTTAAAGTGGACAAACTCCCTTATATACCCTCAGGTGTGACAGCTCTGGCAACTCTGCTGGGGACCCAAACCCAGAACTTCGGTTCAGGGTTTAAGAATTCGAGCTTAGAATAACTGTTATAGTTGGCTTGTTTTATCTTATTTTTACATGTTGAGCCTAATGTGCTAAATGCCGCTTTTACCGAATTGATATTGTTTGGACTGTATATAAATTGCTACGAAACCCTCTTCTCTCTGAGTCTTCTAAATCATCTGGGAAGTGTGCACTTAGTGTAACTTCTTTTCTGTTAGAGTCTTATCCCAATTTTTGAACGAGATTCGGACAAGTTGCAAAGCTGGTGAAGCTTCTGTATTCCCGGTACGCTCCCCCCCCCCCCCCGACTCGAGTTGTCCGCTCGGGTAAGCTAGGTCTAGAACAATGCACCCAGGTTTTAAACCTAGTATAACAAACCTCATGCTGGATCCCTAGTAGGAACGTTTTCTTGCATCATGTGCATTTGATTTCGGAGACTCAACACAGGGGTTGGGTCTGTCTAGGACAGGTGTACCCGAAATGAATAGACCATCCTGATGCATTATACTTGCTACTTGTGCATTTATTTGCTTCGCATTGCATGTTGATCGTCTTATGAATAAAGGAGAAAGTTGGGAAAGAGAAAAATCAATTTTAGGGCTAGAGAGATAGTTACCCGTTTTTTAAAAAACCAATGTCCAAAAAGTATCGAAACTCTGCCGAAATTTTGAAAAAAAAAACAAGAAGAAAATTTTGTTTTTAAAAAAATAGTTAGTGTTGTTTTTATTATGTCAAATCTGCCCGAACTACGCCAGTGTGATTCTCACCGGATGTGGGATACGTAGGCAACCCCCATCGGGTCCAACTTTATTTTTGCAAAAAAATAACCCAAAAAGAACAAAATTTTTTATTTTGTGATAAATAAGTAAGGTGATGCCATTCTTGCCTAAGATAGACAAATGTCCCCAAAAGGGCGTCGGAAGGCTGGTTTTTGCAAGAACAGCCACCTATGGTCTCTTTTTCAAAATTTTGGCCGGTTAGAAAGCACAGCCCTAAAATCTTCTTTCCCGAAGTGCTGAAGGGCCGTATTTGCAAGGCCGGGTTTTTGTTTTGAAAATAAAAATTGAAAAAAAAATTTTGATAACCTTTTCTTGAGTCAAAATGAATCATGATCTTTTTAATTGAATCACCCTAATAAATGTGCATGATGAACACAAATGAAATTGAACCCTTCGCAGCTCTTGAGAAAATCCCCTTACAGCTCCATATGTGGTGGAACGACTTAGGAAAAGTCAGCTGAAGGACTGTGGTAAAAGTTTTGGGTGGTCTTGTCGGACTTCTGAAATTCAAGCCTAGGTTAGATGTGATTGAGGCCTTGATACCTTTCTGGGACCCGACTCACAAAGTGTTTCACTTTTTGGATTTTGAGCTCACCCCCACGGTGGAGGAAATTGCGGGTTATGCCGGCCTTAGTGGAAATCTTAGAAGTCGGTACCCGGTGTCACCAAGAACAGTATCTCCTCACAAGTTTCTAGATATGTTGAGTATCAGTCGGGAGGTTCAGGATAGGAATTTATCCGAAGGGTTTTGCACTTTCCAATTCTTGTACCAGCGCTATGGCAAGCCCTACGGTTTTGAAACACCGGATACTGGTCTGACCCATGCAGGAAACAAAGATAAGTGGGAGGCACGGCGGGGTTTGGCCTTTATGGTAGCATTCTTGGGTGTCATAATCTGTCCGATAAAAGAAGGCAACATAGAATTGGCTCTCGTGGGAATGGTTGATGTGATGATTAAGAAAGCTAATGGCACCCTTGTTCCAATGATCTTATTTGAGATTTACCGAGCTTTGACTATTTGCCGAGAAGGGGGAAAATTCTTTCAGGGCTGTAACCTGCTCCTGCAACTTTAGATGCAAGAACATATCTGTCACCGTGTGGGGTATATGAGCTACGGTATGACTGGTTTGAATTGCATTTAAGAGTATAAAAACCGAGGGGCGGATGTTGAATTTCCAAAAGGTACAAAAGCTTGGTTTGCACAATAGAGTTCTTTAACTTCGGACAAAATTGAGTGGACTTTCGGATGGCTCCCTGTCACTGAAGTCATTTACATGTCAGCCGAGGTCTGCTATCTTCTCCTAATGGGTCTCCAGAGCGTTCAGCTATATGCTCCTCACAGGGTGTTGCGCCAACTGGGCAGGTTTCAAACTATTCCCCATGATGATGATCTGAGCCGACAAGTCATAGAATTGGGTCCAAAAGCTATATTCCCATATAGGAAAATTCGTCAAATTTGGAATGAATGCAGATTTCTAGAACCAAAGACTCTGGTGCAGAAGCTAGCTAAAGGCGAGTTAGACCCTAATTACACGAATTGGTTTGGTAAAAGGATTCAAATCCCTCGAGAGCCCGAGAGGCCTGCTAATACACCTCACGTCCAACAATTCACTGACGATTCGCAAGCAATGGGGTTGGCTGGCAAAAGAAGTAAATTGGAGGGACAAATCAGGGACCTCAAATTCGACAATAGTGTCCAAGCTGCTGCCAATGAAGGGGAAAAGAAGAGGTTGTTTCAGGAAAATGAACCCCTTAAAGCTCACATCCAAAATATTAAAATAGCTGCTAGAAACCGGGAAAGAAGTCGAGCAGATGAAAGGCTTATAAGTGGTCTTAGAAAGAAAGTAATCGAGTGTCAAGATGACTTAGAAAAATATGAGGCTAGTCTAGCAAAAGCCCGAGAACAGCTAACAAAGAATGCAGAAGGACGGGCGGAGTATGTGCGGCAGTTGAAAAGAAAATACGAGGGAACAGTCACTGATTTGAAGAGAAAGCTCACTACCCTCGAAAATGAGATAACAAAACAAGCTAGGAGCTTCAAAGCCGAAAGGGAACATTTCTATGCCCTAATGTCCCAGATGGAGGAAGATATACAACAGTTACAGAGTCAAAATCATCATGACACTCAGGTGCTAGAAGCTCGGACTCAGCAAATCGAGCGTTTGCTCCAAGAAAAAGGTATCATCCGGGAGAGGGTTAGAGCAATTGCCGACTACATCGTCGTGAAGTGTCAAGAATGTGAAGACATGACTAGGACCACCTTCTTTGCTGCGGTTATGACATTTGTTCACCAATTAATGAGTGATCTGGAGCGTCTTCAAGGGGATCTTGCACATAGGCACGTGGCAAGACCGAATGATGTCCCACGGGCCCCAGGAGTAGAAGCACTTATGTACTCTTGATTTTCATTTATCGAGTCTGTATTTCAGTTTGAGCTTTAAAATATTGTTTTGAGTTTGTTTGTACTTTTGAAAATTCCAAGAATTGAGTACGTTGGAGTCTTTTGTAATAGAAAATTTTAGGAGTTTTATTAATGAAAATTGAAAATTCCCAAAAATTGTTTCCTTATTTTTCGTACTTATTTCTTGAACTACGTGATGATCTGATTCATGCGGCATCGTGATACATAGGCAATCCTCATCGGATCCGGTCATGATTTTGTAAATAACTCAAATAAAAGAGGAATATGGAAGGAAAGAACCGAAAGAAAAACCAAAAAAAGAGAAAAAAGAGAGCCAAAGAAAGGCAATAAAAGAGTGGAAAGAAAATAGAGGAGAAAAATTAAAGAGCCAAGATGGAAAGAAAAGAAAATTGGGAAATAAGCAAGAGCCGGGATGAAACACGCAAGTGTTGCGAAACATGTAGAAACACATTTAACTGTATAGGTGCATCACACCCCGATGTGCGGTTACCTATGTGTTAATTGCTTCAAACTAACCCGTTTGTTGTCTACTGTTGAGTCCAGGTTATATACTAAGGTGGTTGGTTTTGTGGTAATCTGGCTTCACATCCGTACTTCACAAGGTCAAAAGGAAGTGTTGAAATGTCTTCGGAAAGTCATCTGCCAACAATCCCTATCCCGTAGGATAGCCAGATCTCGGCCATCCCAACTTCCGAGTCAGCAACTGCTGAGGAAAATAGAATTCTGCGTCTTTGCATGATGGAAATGTGGGACGCCTGGGCCAACGGTAAGGAACCACCGAGTGCGATACCAGGATTCCCTGAGTTACTTCCCAGGGCAAGTGGGACTTCCAACGTCCCCATAAGTTATACAAATAACCCACAGGGATATCCTACCATCTCAGCCCACTTTGCTGGAACACCTTCTGAGGCTCGCCCCCATGTGTCAATGTCAGGTGCAGCCTCAAATATATTCACTGCGCCACCTTGTTCAGCTACGGCACAACCTACTCTACCCAGGCCTAGCTTTGATCCGCCATCCTTCACCTTTAAAGTGCCATCCTTCCCACTGGAACCTACCCAGTTTACTACCAATGCTTACCCTCAGCTGCCCCGTTATGAGTTTACCGTGGGGAAAGAGAAAACCACAAAAAACCTTGAACAAGAGGAGATTACCAGAAAGATGAGAAGCATAGAGCAGAGTCTCAAAAATATACAGGGTTTGAGCGGGCAAAAGAGCGTGTCCTACGCTGACTTGTGTATGTTCCCACACGTGCATTTACCCCTGGGTTTCAAAACCCCAAAGTTTGAAAAGTATGACGGTCATGGGGATCCTATAGCCCACCTCAAGAGGTACTGCAACCAATTGCGGGGAACAGGTGGAAAAGAGGAGCTCTTAATGGATTATTTTGGAGAGAGCCTGGTCGGTATTGCTTCTGAATGGTACATGGACCAGGATATATCTGGGTGGCATAATTGGGACGACCTGGCTTGGGATTTTGTCAGGCAGTTTCAGTATAACATGACATTGCCCCTGACAGGAACTCATTGTCAAATCTAAAGAAAAAGTCCTCGGAAAGCTTCCGAGAGTATGCTGTCAAATGGCGCGAGCAAGCCCCCAGAGTCAAGCCTCCAATGGATGAAACAGAGGTGGTTAGTGTTTTTCTTCAAGCCCAAGAGGCTGATTATTATCAGAATATGATTTTTGCGATGGGGAAACCGTTTGCCGAGGCTATCAAATTTGGTGAAATGGTCGAGAATGGTCTAAAAACAGGGCGCATATTAAGTCAATCTGCTATAAGGGCTACCTCCCATGCAATTCAAGATGGGTCTGGAGGTGTAGCAAACCGAAAGAAAAAGGAAGAAGCGGCAATGGCAACTTCAAGTGAAAGAAAACCCTGTCCACCCAGACCTTACTTCGCTACAAGTACCCCACAACATTACTATCCCCATCGAGATGCGGCCTATGCTATGGCTCCTCAGCCAATACGCAGTGATGAATGCCCAACCCTACGTTAGGCCATAACAACAAGTCAATCAAAACCGAGCTCCATTTCCCAGAAATCAACCTCCTCACCAAGCTCAGTATATCCCCGACCTCCACAGAACAACTTCCCCTACAATGCCTGTGCCCAGGAACCACCGAAGATGGCAAAATTCACACCCATTGGTGAGTCATATTCCAGCCTTTTCCCCAAACTTGTTCAGATGGGTTTGTTGCAGCCTTTACCCCAAACCAGGCAGAACCCAGCGTCACCCTCTTACAGAGCTGGTACTCGATATGCTTACCATTCGAGGGCGGAAGGGCATGATACAGATGATTGTTGGACCCTGAAAAGGGCTATGGAAAACCTCATAGAACAAAAGTGAATAGTGCTAAAGGACGAAGACGTTCCTAATGTAACCAACAATCCATTACCGTCTCACAACTACGGGCCGGTTATTGGAATGATCTGTGAAGATAGAGAGTTTGATCCAGCTCTAAAAGCCATCATTGCCATAGCCGATATGGAAAATAAACCAAGGGCTGTCGCAAAACAAGACAAGGGGGAGAAGATGAGTAAACCCACCCCTCAGAATACAGAAAAGAAAGTAGAAACCGAAACTCGGGTAGCGCCCTCAAAAGATGTCGTTCTCTATGTTCTCCGGGGCCACAAGAAAGAACAGATGTCATTGAGACCTCCAAGAAGGTTTGAGCTAAACAAGGGATCTAAAACGTATGTGCCTAAAGGGACCTACGTGGTGCGGGGGCCAGTAATTTCACCAAGGCTGAATGAGCCCGTGGTTATTGGCCGCGCACCGCAGAGGCCCATGACAGACCCTACTGCCATCCCATGGAATTACAACAAGGCGGTATTGACCTACAAAGGAAAAGAAGTCTCGGGTGAAGCAAAGGAAAATTACCCGGCTGAGAAATACCTCAATCTGGAGGAAGTGAATAATGCCACGAAGAAGCATTTCCTACTCAAGAAGCCAGTGAGTGCTGAAGAAGCAGAAGAGTTCTTCCGAAAAATGAAAATGACGGACTACGAGATAATTGACCAACTCCAGAAGTCCCCTGCTCAGGTTTCTTTGTTGTCTCTGCTAATGAATTCAACTGAACATCAGAAAGTATTGATCAAAACCCTCAATGAAGCGTATGTACCCGTTGAAACCACCGTGGAACAGTTGGAGAGGATGGCGGAAAGTTTTTTTGCAGTCAATCAAATCTCTTTCAGCAAGAATGATTTGCCCCCAGAAGGGGTCACCCACAACAAAGCCCTTCATCTGACAGTTAAATGCGAGGGATATTATGTGAAAAAGGTCATGGTGGATGGTGGTTCCTAAGTAGATATTTGCCCTCTCTCTACTATGCAAAGAATGGAGATTGGTACTGAGAGAATTAGGACCAACAACGTCTATGTGCGTGCCTTTGATGGCTCAAGAGAGATACCATTGGTGAAATTGATTTGATTCTGACTATTGGTCCGCTGGATTTCGAGGTGACCTTTCAGGTCCTAGATATGGATACTTCCTATAATTTCCTCTTGGGAAGACCTTGGATTCACGCAGCAGAGGCTGTACCTTCTACTCTCCACCGGATGGTGAAATTTGAATATGAAGATCAAGAGATTGTAGTCCATGGAGAGGACGAGCAGTCGATTTACCGGGACCCATCAGTCCGATGTCTCGAAGCCAGAGAAGGTAGTGAGCATATAGTTTATCAAGCTTTTGAAGTGGTGGTCGCAGACCAATCTGAAGAAGGAAACCCTTGTCCTCAACCCTTTCTCTCAAATACGTCAATTATGGTTGCCAAGGAAATGATCAGGCATGGTTACAAACCCGGGAAGGGGATCGGGACGCCACTACAAGGAATCAGCGAACCCATCACTCTGGCTTCTAGTGAGAAGTTCTTTGGGGTAGGTTTCCAACCCACGCCAACTGATGAAAAATGAGCAGATAGACGAAAGAACAATGGTTGGGTCTTGCCTCAGCCGGTTCCGCATCTTTATAGAACATTTGTCAGGCCCAAGTACAATGAGGAAGAGGAAGATGAGGCCTTCACGGCCGAGGAAATTGAAGAAATCTGTGGGGCTATGAGGCAAATGCTGTATGAAACCCACATGGTTCAACCGGGAGAAGGCTCGAGCACCGCTGAGGTGCTGTATATGGGGCCCAATGCCAAATTGCAAAATTGGAAGGCTACTCATTTCCCAATCAGGCGGGAATCCTAGTAGTCCAGTCCTGCCACCTTCTCTGCATCATGAGTTATTTCAGGGTGTAACTCAGATGTTTTCTTTAGTTTCCTGTCTTTAATTTCCATTGTAAACCCTGTTATCTTCAAAGTTCAATGAAATGAAATCAATATTTCATCGTTCATCTCTCTTTACTCTTTCTGATTTTTGTTACTTTTTCTTATTTCTTCTTTCAATTCTAATAATGCGACTTTAAATAACATGACATGCTTGCGGACTTCATGCCCAGATCCAAACACGCTCTCTAACTGTGAAATAATGAACCTAGAACCGGAATATGATAAAGAAGAGGCTTTTAGGGAAATAAATCGAGAATTAGAACAATTTGAGAATAAACCTAAGCCAAACGTAAATGATACTGAGCCGGTTAATTTGGGTAGTTCTGAAGAAGTCAAACAAACCAAGATAAGCATTCACACAGATGAAAAAACCCGGGACGCATTGATCCAACTTTTGTTTGAATTCAAAGATGTGTTTTCTTGGTCATACGATCACATGCCAAGACTAAGTGTCGATTTGGTGGTTCAAAAGTTGCCAACCTACCCCGATTATCCTCCTGTCCAGCAAAAGCAAAGAAAATTCAAAACTAATATCAGTGACAAGATTAAAGAAGAGGTCACAAAACACTTGAAAGCGGGGGTGATCCGAGTGGTTCGATACACTGCATGGTTAGCCAATGTAGTTCCAGTACCAAAGAAAGACGGGAAAACACGAGTGTGTGTGGACTACAGAGATCTGAACAAAGCAAGTCCCAAGGATAATTTCCCTTTACCGAACATCCACATCCTTGTTGATAACTACACCAAACATGAGATACAGTCCTTCGTGAATTGCTATACAGGATATCACCAGGTGTTGATGGATGAAGAGGATGCGGAAAAGATAGCTTTCACCACACCCTGGGGCACCTACTGTTACAGGGTCATGCCATTTGGTCTGAAGAACGCCGGGGCAACCTATATGAGGGCCATGACTGCCATTTTTCATGACATGATGCACCAAGAGATAGAGGTGTATGTGGACGATGTGATCATCAAATCCAGGACCCAAGAAGACCATGTTCGGGACCTGAGAAAATTCTTTGAGCGGCTGCGCGAATATGATTTGAAGCTAAATTCGGCCAAATGTGCATTTGGGGTTCCGTCTGGCAAGCTCTTGGGATTTATAGTCTGTGGAAGGGGCATCGAGTTAGACCCAACAAAGATAAAGTCTTTTCGAGATTTGCCCCCTCCAAGAACCAAGAAAGAGGTAATGAGCCTGCTGGGAAGGTTAAACTACATTAGCCGATTCATAGCTCAGTTGACTTCCACATGTGAACCCATCTTGAAGCTGTTAAAAAAAGATGCAGCAGTCAAATGGACGGATGAGTGTCAAGAAGCCTTTGACAAAATCAAAGAATACCTGTCGAACCCGCCAGTATTGGTCCCACCTGAACCGGGGAGGCCTCTGTTCTTGTATCTCACAGTCTTGGAAAACTCTTTCAGTTGTGTCCTCGGGCAACACGATGTGACCGGAAAGAGAAAGCGGGAAATTTACTATCTGAGCAAGAAGTTTACCAGTTATGAAGCCAAATCCACTTTGTTGGAAAGAACTAGTTGCGCTCTAACTTGGGTCGCTCAGATGCTTAGGCATTACTTGTTGGCCTATACCACTTACCTCATTTCCAGGTTGGATCCTCTGAAATACATATTCTAGAAGCCAATGCCCAAAGGGAGGTTAGCAAAATAGCAGATCCTGCTCACTGAATTTGACATAGTCTATGTCACCCACACGGCAATGAAAGCCCAGGCTTTAGCGGATCACCTGGATGAAAACCCTGTTGATGATGAATACCAGCCCTTGAGCACTTACTTCCCGGATGAAGAGGTAAACTCAATTGAGATAACATTAGAAGACACCAATGCTTGGAAAATGTTCTTTGATGGAGATGTGAACGCAAAAGGCGTTGGAATTGGGGCAATTTTGATCTCACCCACCGGTCAGCATTATCCAGCCACAGCCCGGCTTTGGTTTTTCTACACAAACAACACTGCCGAGTATGAAGCCTACATTATGGGTATGAACATGGCAATCGACCAAGATGTCGAAGAATTGTTAATCATGGGAGATTTGGATCTGATTATCCGACAAACTCAGGGAGAATGGGAAACTCGAGATGTCAAGCTTATTCCCTATAGGCAACATGTAGAAGATCTTAGCAGGCGGCTCAAGTCAGTAAAGTTCAGGTACATTCCTCGTTTTCACAATGAGTTAGCCGATGCGCTCGCTACTTTGGCCTCGATGCTACCATACCCAAGCAATGCCCACACTGACCCGATGGAAATCCAAATCCGGGAAAGGCACAGTTACAGCAATACAGTTGAGGCAGAACCAAATATTTAGCCATGGTATCATGATATCAAGGGATTTCTAAAAACTAAAGAAAATCCCGAGTAAGCCAGTGGAGACCAAAAGAGGACCATTAGACGGCTCGCAAGTGGTTTCTTCTTGAGCGGTGATGTCTTGTACAAAAGGACTCCGGATCTCAACTTGTTAAGATGTGTTGACGCCAAAGAGGCTGGAAGAATCATGTATGAAGTGCACGCAGGAGTGTGTAGACCCCACATGAACGGGTCTGTTTTGGCAAAGAAAATCCTCCGAGCAGGCAATTACTGGATGACTATGGAAAAAGACTGCTTCAGTTTCGTCCGGAAATGTCATCAGTGTTAGATGCACGATGATTTGATTCATGCACCACCTACAAAACGACATCCCATAACAGCACCTTGGCCATTTGTTGCCTGGGGTATAGACGTCATTGGGCCGATTGAGCCAAAAGCTTCAATGGGCATAGATTCATATTGGTCGCTATCGACTACTTCACAAAGTGGGTTGAAGCAATTACTCTAAAATCTGTCACCAAGAAAGCTATGGTAGACTTCGTGCAGTCCAATCTCATCTGCCGTTTTGGTATCCCTGTGACTATCATTACGGATAATGCTGTAAACTTGAATAGTCATTTGATGAGGGAGATATGCGAACAATTCAAGATAACGCATCGGAACTCTACTCCTTATCGGCCCAAAGCCAATGGTGCTGTCGAGGCAGCAAACAAGAACATCAAGAAGGTTCTGAGAAAGATGATCCAAAGCTCCAGGCAATAGCATGAAAAGTTTCCGTTTGCACTATTGGGATATCGCACTACTGTGCTCACATCGGTCGGAGCACCCCCGTATCTTTTGGTTTACGGCACTGAAGCCGTAATACCCGTAAAAGTTGAAATCCCTTCTCTTCGGATCATTGTTGAAGCGGAAATTGAAGACAGTGAGTGGGTCAAAACCCGTCTAGAAGAGTTAACCCTGATTGATGAAAAGTGAATGACCGCAGTCTGCCACGGGCAATTGTATCAACAAAAAATGGCACGTGCCTACAACAAGAAGTGCGGCCTAGATACTTTGAAGTGGGGCAATTCGTTTTAAGGCGTATTCTCCCCCATCATCAGTAAGCAAAAGGAAAGTTTGCTCCTAACTGGAAAGGGCCATATATTATCAGAAAACTGTTGCCAAAAGGGGCATTATACCTGGGAGACATCGAAGGAAATGACTCCGAAACAGTTGTAAATGTAGATGTAGTCAAAAAGTACTATGTCTAGCCTTTCTGCAGCAATAACATTATCCGATTGGGATGACGAAGGCTTTCATTCTCACTACCCCAAACACTCCAATCCTTTGCTAACCCTTTGAGCTGGTTACCTTTCTTTCATTACCCTCTTTGGAACTTGAAGACGTTTGTAAAAAAACAAAAAAACAAAAAAAAAATCAAAATCATCAAAACAAAAGAAAAAGAAAAAAAAAGAAGAAGAAAGAAAAAACAAAAATCCGAAGGGATACGTAGGCAGCCTCTCTCTGGGGTTCAGTCACACCAAAACAAAAATCCAATTTCCTCCAAAAAGTAAAACTAGGGCAGATGTTATAATGGTTGGGCGATGATCTCGCCTGAAAGGTTCCAAATTTGTAATTCTATCCAAATGCTTTTTACCCAAACCTTGTTCAAGTCCTTCCGATCAATCGGTGAAAGGTGTTCAAAATCGGAGAACGCAGTTGTTTGGATTCGATGCAATGAAGATGAGAGAAATAAAATGAGAGTCTTACTAGTGAAAACCTACAGGCACCATAAGTCGACAGTGAGCAGAGAAAATGAAAATGAGAGAATCTTGTTAGTGAAAACTCGTAAAGAGCACTATAAGGCGACAGTGAGAAGAGAAGTGAGAGAGGTCGATTGGCGAAAACCCGCAAAGGGAGCCGTTGATCGAAAAGAAGAAACCTCTCACCACCATTGGCACTGAAAGAGTCCTGGAGAGGTTTCACGGTTTTAAAACATGGGTCGCAATGGGTTTATGAGAAGTTGGATAGTTGTGCAGATCGGGCATCCAGTCCAAGAAGCTTGAAGTCTGCATGCACTCCAGATAAGTCTTTCTTTCCTCCCCGAAAGGGACGGACACTTCTCTTTATATTCACTTTCTTGTCTTTTGTTTACTTTTCTTTGAATCTCTTTCGGTATGACTCTGTTCCGGAAGTAATATAAAGAAAAGGTGGCAAGATTGGTTTTACAGGGTTCTGCTTAATAAAAGCCAAGTCCAAAGAAAAGTACCTAGCCTCAGCGGGTGCAACAAGTCGATCCCAACTGGCCATGATGCCCTAGTCGCCTTTTGCCAACATAGGGTCTCCAACCCCTAGTTGAGATTTTAGACATAGGGTCTCCACTCCCCTAGTCGCCTTTTGCCAACATAGGGTCTCCAACCCCTAGTTGAGATTTTAGACATAGGGTCTCCATCCCCTAGTCGCCTTTTGCCAACATAGGGTCTCCAACCCCTAGTGGAGATTTTAGACTTAGGGTCTCCACCCCCTAGTCGCCTTTTGCCAACATAGGGTCTCCAACCTCTAGTTGAGATTTTAGACATAGGGTCTCCATCCCTAGTTGCCTTTTGCCAACATAGGGTCTCCAACCCCTAGTTGAGATTGATAGACATAGAGTCTCCATCCCCTAGTCGCCTTTTTCCAACATAGAGTCTCCAACCCCTAGATGATATTTTAGACATAGGGTCTCCATCCCCTAGTCGCCTTTTGCCAACATAGGGTCTTAAACCCCTAGTTGATATTTTTAGACATAGGGTCTCCATCACCTAGTCGCCTTTTGCCAACATAGGGTCTCCAACCCCTAGTTGAGATTTTAGACATAGGGTCTCCATCCCCTAGTCGCCTTTTGCCAACATAGGGTCTCCAACCCCTAGTTGAGATTTTTAGACATAGGGTCTCCATCCCCTAGTCGCCTTTTTCCAACATAGGGTCTCCAACCCCTTGTTGAGATTTTAGATATAACCCCTATTGAGATTTTTTAGACATAGGGTCTCCATCCCCTAGTCGCCTTTTGCCAACATAGGGTCTCCAACCCCTAGTTGAGATTTTTAGACATAGAGTCTCCATCCTCTAGTTGCCTTTTGCCAATATAGGGTCTCCAACCCCTAGTTGAGATTGATAGACATAGGGTCTCCATCCCCTAGTCGCCTTTTGCCAACATAGAGTCTCCAACCCCTAGATGAGATTTTAGACATAGGGTCTCCATCACCTAGTCGCCTTTTGCCAATAGGGTCTCCACCCCCTAGTTGAGATTTTTTAGACATAGGGTCTCCATCCCCTAGTCGCCTTTTGCCAACATAGGGTCTCCAACCCCTAGTTGAGATATTTTATACATAGGGTCTCCATCCCCTAGTCGCCTTTTGCCAACATAGGGTCTCCATCCTCTAGTCACCTTTGGCAAACATAGGGTCTCCAACCCCTAGTTGAGATTTTTTAGACATAGGGTCTCCATCCCCTAGTCGCCTTTTTCCAACATAGGGTCTCCAACCCCTTGTTGAGATTTTTAGATATAGGGTCTCCATCCCCTAGTCGCCTTTTGCCAACATAGGGTCTCCAACCCCCAGTTGAAATTTTTAGACATAGAGTCTCCATCCTCTAGTTGCCTTTTGCCAATATAGGGTCTCCAACCCCTAGTTGAGATTTTAAGACATAGGGTCTCCATCCCCTAGTCGCCTTTTGCCAACATAGGGTCTCGAACCCCTTATTGAGATTTTTAGATATAGGGTCTCCATCCCCTAGTCGCCTTTTGCCAACATAGGGTCTCCAACCCCTAGTTGAGATTTTAGACATAGGGTCTCCATCCCCTAGTCGCCTTTTGGCAACATAGGTTCTACCACCCTTAGTTGAGATTTATAAAAATAGGGTCTTCATCCCCTAGTCGCCTTTTGCCAACATAGGGTCTCAAACCCCTAGTTGAGATTTTAGACGTAGGGTCTTCGTCCCCTAGTCACCTTTTGCCAACATAGGGTCTCCAACCCCTAGTTGAGATTTTTAGACTTAGGGTCTCCATCCCCTAGTCGCGTTTTTCCAACATAGGGTCTCCAACCCCTAGTTGAGATTTTATACATAGGGTCTCCATCCCTAGTCGCCTTTTGCCAACATAGGGTCTCCAACCCCTAGTTGAGATTTTTAGACATAGGGTCTCCATCCCCTAGTCGCCTTTTGCCAACATAGGGTCTCCAACCCCTAGTTGAGATTTTTAGACATTAGAGTCTCCGATCCTCCTAGTTGCCGTTTTAGCCCGATATACGGGTCTCCAACCCCTAATTGAGATTTTAGACATAGGGTCTCCATCCCCTAGTCACCTTTTGCCAACATAGTGTCTCCAAAGCCTAGT
>NW_017670787.1:203248-277416 GCF_001879085.1 Nicotiana attenuata
GAACTTAAAGTGGGGCAACTGTTTAAGCGTATTCTTCCTCATCATGAGGAAGCAAAAGGAAAGTTTGCTCCTAACTGGAAAGCCCCATACATTATCAGAAAATTGTTGCCAAGAGGGGCGTTATACCTGGGAGACATCGAAGCGAATGACCCCAAAACAGCTGTAAATGCAGACGTAGTCAAAAGGTACTATGTTTAATCCTTCTGCAACAATAGCACTATCCGATTGGGATGACGAAGGCTTTCATTCTCGCTACCCCAAACACTCCAATCCTTTGCTAACCCTTTGAGCTGGTTACCTTTCTTTCATTACCCTCTTTGGAACTTGAAGATGTTTGTAAAAAAAACAAAAAAAAAAACAACAAAAACAAAAAACAAAATGTTTCCCTGAACTACGTTCGACTTGATTCCAAAAGGATACGTAGGCAGCCTCTCTGGGGTTCAGTCGCACCAAAACAAAAATCCAATTTCCTCCAAAAGTGAAACTGGGGCAGATGTTATAATGGTTCGGCGATGATCCCGCCTGAACGGTTCCAAAGTTGTAATTCGATCCAAATTCTTTTTACCCAAACCTTTTTCAAGTCCTTCCGATCAATCGGCGAAAGGTTTTCAAAATCGGAGAACGCAGTTGCTTGGATCCGATGCAATCAAGATGAGAGATATAAAATGAGAGAGTCTTTTTGGTGAAAACCCACGGGCACCATATGTCGACGGTGAGCAGAGAAATTGAAAATGAGAGAGTCTTGTTAGTGAAAACTCGTAAAAGAGCACTATAAGGCGATGGTGGGAAGAGAAATGAGAGAGGTCGATTGGCAAAAACCCGCAAAGGGCGCCGTTAATCGAAAAGGAGAAACCCCTCACCACCATTGGTATTGAAAGAGTCCTGGCAAGGTCTCTCGGTTTTAAAACACGGGTCGCTATGGGTTTATGAGAAGTTGGATAGTTGTGCAGATCGGGTATCCACTCCAAGAAGCATGTCATGTCTATTGAAGTCTGCATGCACCCCACATAAGTCCTTCTTTCCTCCCCGAAAGGGACACTTCTCCTTAAATTCATTTTCTTGTCCTTTGTTTACTTTTCCTTGAATCCCTTTCGGTCTAACTCTGTTCCGAAACTAATACAAAGAAAAGGTGGCAAGATTGGTTTTACAGTGTTCTGCTTAATAAAAGCCAAGTCAAGAAAAGTACCCAGCCTCAGCGAATGCATCAAGTCGATCTCGACTGGCCATGATGGCCGCCGCTCTGAAATCAGAGTCATCGAAAATGAAAAGAAATCCAAAGTCAAAAGCCCCAAGAGGCAGATTAAAGTGAAAGGACCAAAGCCCCATACGGGTGAGCCGTCATGAGAAATTTTGGAAAGTTGAGTTCCTCGGTTTTAGGAGAGAGATCAATCTTCAGAAAAGCCAGCAAGCAGCAGAGGTTCTCACCAAAAGAGTTGGTCCGAGATCAAGTGATCAAACACAATCAAGGCCATAAAATCAACCACCGTTTCAAACTAACAATTGTTCTTTGTTTGAAAAATTGAAACAGGTGCAGTCAAAGACCTTGCAACAAGCAGGTGCAACGAAAAGAAACTGTGCAAGGGCTAGAAAAAGCTCTGCGACAATCATCAATCCAAAAGGGAAGTCTCCTCCAAATTCTTTCCTGTATTTTTACTCATTTTCTTAAAAAAATAAAAAAAAAGGAAGAAGAAAGAAAGAAAAAAGAAGAAGAAGAAGAAAGATTTAAAATCATGATAGCCTAGGGTCCCCAATCTCTAGCTACTTTTTTCCAACATAGGGCCCCATTCCCTAGTCGCTCCCAGCACAACCTGGTAGTCTTTTCCATTACAGTGTCCCATTCCCTAGTCGCTCCCAACGTAACATGGTAGTCTCTTTCATTGCAGGGTTCCACTCCCTAGTTGATTCCCGGCATAACCCGTGGACCTCCCGGCATAACCCGAGAACGTTTTTTTTTCTTTTCTGGCATAACCCGATGACATTCCCGGCATAACCCGTGGACCTCCCCGGCATAACCCGAGGAACTTTTCTCTTTTCCGGCATAACCCGATGATTTTCCTGGCATAACCTGTGGACCTCCCCGGCATAACCCGGGGACCTTTTTCTCTTTTCCGGCATAACCCGATGACTCTCCCCGGCATATCCCGAGGACCTTTTCTCTTTTCCGGCATAACCCGATGACTTTCCCGGCATATCCCGTGGACCTCCCCGGCATAACCCGAGGACCTTTTTCTCTTTTCCAGCATAACCCGATGGCTTTCCTCGGCATAACCCGAGGACCTTTTTTCTTTTCCGGCATAACCCGATGACTTTCCTGGCATAACCCATGGACCTCCCCTGCATAACCCGAGGACCTTTTCTCTTTTCCGGCATAGCCCGATGATTTTCCCGGCATAACCCGTGGACCTCCCCGGCATCACCCGAGGACCTTTTTCTCTTTTCCGGCATAACCCGATGACTTTTCCCGACATAACCCGAGGACCTTTTTTCTTTTTCGGCATAACCCGATGACTTTCCCGGCATAACCCGTGGACCTCCCTGGCATAACCAGAGGACCTTTTTTCTTTTCCGGCATAACCCGATGATTTTTCCTGGCATAACCCGTGGACCTCCCCAGCATAACCCGATGACTCTCCCCGGCATAACCCGAGGACCTTTTCTCTTTTCTGGCATGACCCGATGACTTTCCCGGCATAACCCGTGGACCTCCCGGCCATAACCCGATGACCTTTTTCTCTTTACGGCATAACCCGAGGACCTTTTTTCTTTTCCGTCATAACCCGACGACTTTACCGGCATAACCCGTGGACCTCCCCGGCATAACCCGAGGACCTTTTCTCTTTTCCGGCATAACCCGATGATTTTTCCGGCATAACCCGTGGACCTCCCCGGCATAACCGGAGGACCTTTTTCTCTTTTCCGTCATAACCCGATGACATTCCCCGGCATATCCCGAGGACCTTTTTTCTTTTCCGGCATAGCCCGATGACTTTCCCGGCATAACCCGTGGACCTCCCCAGCATAACTCGAGGACCTTTTTTCTTTTCCGGCATAACACGATGACTTTCTCGGCATAACCCGTGGACCTCCCCGGCATAAACCGAGGACCTTTTCTCTTTTCTGGCATAACCCGATGACTTTCCCGGCATAACCCGTGGACCTCCCCGGCATAACCCAAGGACCTTTTTCTCTTTTCCGGCATAACCGGATGACTTTCCCGGCATAACCCGAGGACCTTTTACCTTTTCCGGCATAACCCGGTTATTTTTCCAGCATAACCTGGTAATCTTTCCAACTTAGGGCCCCCGATCCCTAGTTGATTCCATTTTAGATATAGGGTCTCCACTCCCTAATCTCTTTTCCTCCTAATGACAAACAATCCTTATTTTATCGCTTTCAAAAAAAAAAAGTTTAGATCTTAGTTACAAATAACTCACAAAATTTTCCTAGTGAAAGCTGGGGCAGAAAAATTTCGTTCGTTTGTTTGTTTTGGTGACTGAGCAGGTTTGACTTCGAGGCACAGGGTTCGAGATGACCAAAAGAATGAGTCTCAATCCAAAATAAAGAAAAGAAGAGAAAAACCAAAAGAAGTGAACTCAGAGTGCTGAAGCGGAGAAAGACGCGGACTGCCCAAGATATGATTGAAATCACAGGTTCCGTATGTCCCGCCTTGATCCAAAGCTGAAGAATGAACCAGCAGTTATAGCTGACGAGCATCAAGATTCAGATCGGAGTCTGCAGCAAGAGCCAGCCAAGACTCAAGATCAAGCTTCAAAGGATTTATAGATAGGAATCTTGTAACTCGTAGCTGATAGGCTTAGTTAGTTTAGCTTTTTACTTTTCATTTTGGTGTAATAAGGAGTTCAGCAGGCAGCAGCAGCAGCAGCAGTGAAATCACAGCTTCTCGGTAGTCCCAGCTACAAAAACTTCTAGAACTACACTGACCTGATTTCTGTATAGCCAAGGATATGTAGGCAACCTCTGGAGCAAGGTTCGTTCAGGCTTTTTCAAAAAATGCTTCTCATGGAGTTTCAAACAGGCAAAAATCCCTCATAATTGCTCATTTTATCATTGCCCGAAAACCCTTCGTGTCTCCGAGCAAAGAGGGGCAGCTGTGAGCACGTGATTTTTGCCTCACACGAATTACTCCTACAGAATCCCAAAGAATGGGATTTTTCTTCTAATTGTTTGTCATTCTAGGAATTATTGTGGAATTTTTCTGATTGTCATTTTTGTGTGCATGTTTAATTTTTATTTAATTCATAAAACATACAAAAATATATTGCATTTGCATTTTTAGGATTTAATTTTGCATCTTAGGATTTAATTAGCAAATTAGTTTGTTCTATAAAATATGAAAAATCACAAAATAGTTCATGTTGCATTTTAACTCTTTAATTTGGAATTTCATAGCTTTTTCTTTAATTTAGGAGTTATTTAATTTTCTTGTAAATATTGTATTGAGTTTTTAATATAATTTGGTAGGTTAATTTAATTTTTAAGAGTTAGTTCAAAATTATTTTAATTTGGAAAAGAAAGAAAATTGGAAAATGAAAAGAAAAGGAAAAGAAACAAAGAAATCTAATTTTTGGGCCAATTCAGTTAATTTCCCCAGGCCCAAAATCATTTTTCCCCTCAAATACCCGTCAAACCGGCCCATACCCGTGTCCCCTACCCGGTCCGCCTTTCTCAGTGACCAAACGACACCGTTTTGGGTCTTTTAATCTGAGCCCTTGACCTTCCTTGATCGAACGGCTTGGAACTGGTTCGTTTGAAAGTATTTAATTGTCCAAACGCCCCCTACCCCCTCTAACTCATCTCTCTCACTTCACCTCTCTCTTCAGAGACAGCCCCCTAACCCTAGCGCCGCCCTAAGGTTCTCCGGTGGCGCCGCCGCCTCTAACCCATCCAAATCAACACCACAACACCCCCCATGACTTCCTCATACCAAATCTGGTACTCTTTTCATTCGAATCGTTACAGAACTCGTCGAATCTTGAATTGAAGTGTGAAACCCTAAAAGCCCAAAATCAAATTCTGTGCATGCAAGGGCTATTTCCCCCGAGTTCCATGAGTTTTCAAGGCTAATTTATCACAAAATAATGGTTGTCACTGGTTCTTGACGAAGAACAAGCGATTAACATTATTTTGGATTAAATCAGGGTACTCAGTGTTGTTTCGAGTTTATTTGTTAAGTTTTCTGCATTTTTCTGTTTTTTTACATTATTTTACCATCTGTTCCTCTCTCGTTCTTCTACCTTTCTTAGTTTAATTTCTTCTGATAAATTTGTTGAAATTTAACTTCTGGATATAGGTTTTTCTGTTGGTTTGGTGTTCGTATTCGTTCCGTGTGCTTTCCAATTTTCTTTTAAAATTTTCGTTAATTTTGTTTTGGTTTGTGCATTTTACTCGTTTAGCTTCTGATTTTGTTTTAGTCTAATATCCAGTTTAATTAGATTTGGTATTAATTTGGTCACTTAGTTAATTCTAGCTCATTAGTTAGCTTAAAAAGGAAAATCAGTCACTTAGCTAGAATTTTAGTTTTAAAATCTTTCAAGTGATTATTTTCTTTTCTGTTTCTAATTGATTCATTAAAATTAGCTGCTAATTTTGTTTGGGCCTTGAGGCCATTCTCGACCCCACTGCAAAAAGCCTTTTAAGTTTTGGGTCAAGCTTGACCCATATCTGCTTTGGTTGCAGGGGTAAAAACAGGGGTCTTAAGGGTTAGTTTAGGAATTTTAGGTTGGGGAATCTTGTGTAACTGAATGGGGAAGCTTCCTAGAAGGTGGGTTTAGGGCTGTTTTGAAAAGCTGAATTTGAACTTAGGGATTAAATAGCAAAAATGAAAATTCCAAAAGGATTAAAGAGCAAAACTAAACTCATTTTCTGCTGCCCTAAGGCTTGCCTATAAAGGCAGTGTTTCTTCACACACAAGGTAGATTTTAGAGGTTTAGAGACTGAAAAAAGGCTAAAAAAACACTGAAATTTCAGAAGCAACCGAATTCCTTTTCCAATTCCAAAAGTATTGAAAATTGCTCAAAATTGGTTTGGTTGTCTGGTTCTCTGAATCCCTTTGCTGGTTTAGAACTTCTGAAGAACTCCAAAAATCGTGCATCTGGGTTAATAATGGTTCGAGTTTTGGGGTTTAAAAGTTTGGTTTGAGCTGCTGTTTGGGGTACTGTTTTGTTGCTGGTTTAGCTTGGTGTTTTGCTGGGTTGCTTATCTGTTTCTGCTGCTGCTGCTAACTTCTCATGCCCTTTGTCTTTTTTCTCTTTCATTCCAGGTATCATTCTGCACCTTGGTTAATCTGTGAAGTGTAAATGTGAAATTAAATATGGACACATGATGAAAGATTCTTGTTATTGAACTCTTATTCCCCTATTGCTCCCTTTCATTCATGTGTTGTATTAGTTTAATTTTGTAGGAATCCTATTAGTTTTCTTATATTATATAAGATGTTTGTAGCTGATCTTCTGTTTGATTCTGTTGAAGTTTCTGATCGCTGGGTTTTAGAATAGTAGCATGTCAATTTTTGTTCATTGCTTGTATTGAAAAGTTTGATTTGAGGTTTAAAGCTCATTATAGTTGTTTATAAGTTGGTATGGAATTGGATCAAATTAGGATGATGGATAATTCTACTTGCATTGGATTCAGAAAACTGAATCTCCTTAGTCAGATGATTTGGGTTTCATAGCATTTAGAGCCTATTGTTCATGTTATAATTATTGTGCATCGTGCTTAGTCAGTGAGGTTCGGATGGTCTCTTCAAAAGTTTTAAGTGTTGCCATATTGTTAGCTTTCATTTATTGCCATGAATGGGAATTATTTTGGTTTGGAATTTAAGGTCGTTTGAGAAATTGGGAATCGCATTGCCATATGTTGCTTGGATTTAAAATGGAATTATAGTAGTAGCTTCAGCTTTCAGATGAATTGTGTTTAAATTTTCCTACATGTTGTCCTTCAATTATCTAATACGTTTTCCTGCTCACAATACTGAACTGGGCAAGTTTATTTGATTTTGGACCCTAAAAGGGCTGTTAGAGCCCAAGGCACTTGGTGCCCGCATGTTTGGCCTCATAGGGACTCGACCCTGAGTCCATATCTCCGGGCGTTATGCCTTTCACTAAATTTGGGCTCATTTTGGGCCCAAGCCTGAAGGCATTCGTAAATAGGAAGATTGTATGCTCTATCATGTTTGGTCTTGTTTCCTTTCCGAGAGAGTCACCTCTTTTGATGGCCATTGTTGGCCCAAGTTATTTCAAGTAATTGGACCAGTTCTTACTAATATAAGTCCGCTAATTATTAGTTTAGTTTAAACATTCGCTGTAAAAATAAATTGAAGATTCCTTAGGCCTTTTATCAATTAGCTAAATCCTTTAATTAGTTGATGTGCCATATTAAATAACACCAATAGCTATGGCCCTCCAAACAAAATTTAGAAATCCTTTGGTTAGAATAATTTGAGGCATGCCGTGCCAAATAAAATACCAAAACTCATGGCCGTCATTTAATTAATTTTAATCCTTACAAATCGAGGCGTGCCATTTAGTTAAATTTTCCATGGCCCTCGCAAACGTGAAAGTGCGTAGTTGCTTTAGGCGCGTAATATAAATTAATTTCCTTAAACTCGGGTGTGCAATTCATGTGACCCAAATCCAAATTTCAACAACGTTAAATAAAATGTATCGTGGACCGCGGGTGCATTACATGTGGCGTGGTTCAAGGCGTGTTTTAAATAACGTTGAATCTTCCTAAAGATAATTAAAAAAACGGTTTAATAAGTTTAAAATATACCATAGGTTAAAACATGTATTAAAATCACATAATAGGCCAATTATAATAGTTTAAGCGACCGTGCTAGAACCACGAAATCCGGGGGTGCGTAACACCTTCCCTCGGGTTAACAGAATTCCTTATTCAGAATTTCTGGTTCGCAGACTTCAAAAGGAAAGTCTAAATTTCCTCTATTTGGGATTTAAAATAAACCTGTGACTTGGAACGCCAAATAAACTATTCCAAGTGGCGACTCTGATAATTAAATAAATAATTCCATTTCGAATAATGTCACTTTAATTGGAAAAACTCCCTTATATACCCCCTTCGGGTGTGTAAAAAGGAGGCGTGACATCTATAAGTCTTTTGAAGATTGATCTTGAGTCTTGAATGGTTCTTCATGCAGACTTTGGATTTGAACCTTGACGCTTGCTAGTTGCAGGTGCTAGTTCATTCTTCTTCAGCTTTTCAGATCAAAACCTGACACACCATGCTTGTGACTTCAGTCACGTCTAGAGCAGCTCACATCTTTCATCAACTTCTGCATTTGGATGCACTTCTTGCTTTTTTTTTTTTTTTTAATTCTGGATTGTGACTAACTTCCTTTGATCATCTCCGACCGTTGACTTGCATTCTTGCCGCGAGCTTCTTTTGTTGCTGACTTGAATTGCATTCTGAAGTGGATTCCCTTATTCTCCAGGCAGGCGCCTGATTGCCAATACTCGAACTTTCTTCCTTCGAAACTTGGACTGCCTTCCTTTGAAATCTGTGCTATTTTCCTGAAACTTGAACTACTTCCCTTTGTTCTCCAGGTGGGCTCCTGATTGCTGAACTCCTTTGAACGTTGCTGCTTTCACTTTGTTCTCCAGGTGGGCGCCTGATTTCCAACACTTGCACTGCTTTTCTTGTAACTTGAACTGCTTCCCTTTGTTCTCCAGGTGGGCGCCTGATTTCCCACACTTGCACTGCTTTTCCTTGATACTTGAACTGCTTCCCTTTGTTCTCCAGGTGGGCTCCTGATTGCTGAACTCCTTTGAACCTCGCTGCTTTCCCTTTGTTCTTCAGGTGGGCGCCTGATTTCCACCACTTGCACTGCTTCTCCTTGAAACTTGAGCTGCTTCCCTTTGTTCTCTAGGTGGGCTCCTGATTTCCAACACTTGCACTGCTTCTCCTTGAAACTTGAACTGCTTCCCTTTGTTCTCCAGGTGGGCTCCTGATTGCTGAACTCCTTTGAACCTCGCTGCTTTCCCTTTGTTCTTCAGGTGGGCGCCTGATTTCCACCACTTGCACTGCTTCTCCTTGAAACTTGAGCTGCTTCCCTTTGTTCTCTAGGTGGGCTCCTGATTTCCAACACTTGCACTGCTTCTCCTTGAAACTTGAACTGCTTCCCTTTGTTCTCCAGGTGGGCTCCTGATTGCTGAACTCCTTTGAACCTTGCTGCTTTCCCTTTGTTCTCCAGGTGGGCGCCTGATTTCCAACACTTGCACTGCTTTTCCTTGAAACTTGAACTGCTTCCCTTTGTTCTCCAGGTGGGCTCCTGATTGCTGAACTCCTTTGAACCTTGCTGCTTTCCCTTTGTTCTCCAGGTGGGCGCCTGATTTCCGAAACTTGCACTGCTTCTCCTTGAACTGCTTCCCTTTGTTCTCCAGGTGGGCTCCTGATTGCTGAACTCCTTTGAACCTCGCTGCTTTCCCTTTGTTTTCCAGGTGGGTGCCTGATTGCTGAACTTGAACCGTCTTCCTTTGAACATTGCTGCTTTCCCTTTGTTCCCCAGGTGGGCGCCTGATTACCAACATTTGAATTGTGTTCCTTTCTTCTGAAACTTGAATTGTTTTCCCTTTGTTTTCCAGGTGGGCGCCTGGTTGCTGAACTTAAACCGTCTTCCTTTGAACATTGCTGCTTTCCCTTGAAACTTGAACTGTCTTCCTTTGAACATCGTTGCTTTCCCTTTGTTCTCCATATGGGCGCCTGATTACCAACATTTTAATTGTATTCCCTCCTCCGAAACTTAAATTGTTTTCCCTTTGTTTTCCAGGTGGGTGCCTGACTGCTGAACTCGACCCGTTTTCCTTTGAAACTACTTTCCCTTGAAACTTGAACTGTCTTCCCTTATTCTCCAGGTGGGCGCCTGATTGCCAAAACTTTCTGTGTTCCCTTGTTTTCCATGTGGGTGCCTGCAATCAAAACAAACAAAACAAACGAAATTTTCTGCCCCAGTTTGCACTAGGAAGATTTGTGAGTTGTTAGCAAAATTATAAATCACTTACACTACTGTATGCAATGATGAGAGTAGACTACGATGTGCGTTTCCTATGAGTAAAACCAAAAAACTTGGACTAACAAATGCGTCTGCTGAAAATAAAACCTGAATGAACCAAACTAGGAAGTGCGTCTCCTAGGGGTGAAACTTGAATGAACCAAACTAGAATGTGCGTCTCCTATGGATGAACTCTCAATTTAGGAAGTGCGTCTCCTGAAAGAATAACTTGAAAGACCTTGATTAGGAAGTGCGTCTCCTACAAGTAAAACTTCAATGAACCAGACTAGGAAGTGCATCTCCTACGAATGAACTCTCAATTTAGGAAGTGCGTCTCCTATGGGTGAAACTTCAATTACTCAAACCTGGAAGTGTGTCTCCTATGAATGAACTCTCAATTTAGGAAGTGCGTCTCTTATGGGTGAAACTTCAATGGCTCAAACTAGGAAGCGCGTCTCTGACGAATGAACTCTCAATTTAGGAAGTGCGTCTCCTACAGGTGTATCTGAAAGACCCAGACTAGGAAGTGCTTCTCCTAGGGGTGAAACTTCAATGACTCAGACTAGGAAGTGCGTCTCCTATGAATGAACTCTCAATTTAGGAAGTGCGTCTCCTATGGGTGAAACTTTATTGAACTTAACCTAGGAAGTAGGAGTCTCCTCTCGAAGTGAAACTCTACAATTTAGGAAGTTAGGACGGTCGTCCTACACGTACTAGTATACCTAGAAAGACCTTAGAACTTAAGGAAGTGCGTCTCCTAGGGTGAACGTTACAATGGACTTACGAAACTAGGAAGTGCGTCTCCTATGAATGAACTATCAATTTAGGAAGTGCGTCTCCTACAGGTGTATCCTGAAAGACCCAGACTAGGAAGTGCTTCTCCTAGGGGTGAAACTTCAATGACTCAAATTAGGAAGTGCATCTCCTATGAATGAACTCTCAATTTAGGAAGTGCGCCTCCTATGGGTGTATCTGAAAGACCCAGACTAGGAAGTGCTTCTCCTAGGGGTGAAACTTCCATGACTCAAACTAGGAAGTGCGTCTCCCATGAATGAACTCTCAATTTAGGAAGTGCGTCTCCTATGGGTGAAACTTCATTGGCTCAAATTAGGAAGTGCGTCTCCTATGAATGAACTCTCAATTTAGGAAGTGCGTCTCCTATGGGTGAAATTTCATTGACTCAAACTAGGAAGTGCGTCTCCTATGAATGAACATTCAATTTAGAAAGTGCGTCTCCTAGAGCAAAATAACTTGAAAAACTTAGACTAGGAAGTGCGTCTCCTACGAGTTAAACCATCAATGACTCAAACTCATATGATCCAAACTAGGAAGTGTGTCTCCTAAGGGTAAAATCTCTGTTTAGGAAATGCGTCCCCTACAATAAAATCTAACTTGAAAACCCAGAATAGGCAGTGTTTCTCCTAAGGGTGATGTGTGATCTTCTCAATAGCCTTTGCGTAAGCAGAATTGGGGCATTACACCTGAAAAGTTCAAGATTCCAAGCTTTGATATGAACATAGCTTCCGTCCCTGTTTCAGACAAAGAAAACTTGTGAGTTTAAACATAGTGGTTGGTTTATGGCCTTGACTTTGCGGCGATTGCTCCTTCACTTGCCATGATAACTTTGATTTCACCTTGAAAGACATTGCTTGCTTATTGACTAACAAATTTCTCTGTCACCCTTATCACATAAAATACCTCTTCTCCGTTCAGACTCAATACCCTCTATCTGTTGCATTTTGCTCATGAATTGACATTTACCGAACCGTTGCATTTCTCATGAATCCCAAAGCACATTGATTGTTGCCAGCTCAGTGCGCCTACTATTCCTTCCTGACTTATGCCACTTTGATGTGCAAGACAGATTCCGTTTTGTGCAATTGGAAAGCTGGTAGCAAATTTTGAAGTCATTTCTCACTTGTTTTAACCAAACTGACTCAAGAAGAGGAACAGAGTAAATGACAATGGAAAGAGATAATTCCTAACAAGAAAAGTACAAAGTAGAAACCTATCAGATGTGGACAACGACCCTAATGACCATGACATGCACCTTTGGATTAAGTGGCCTAATCTGTCAAGCAAGTCTGATGTTCAACTCCTGTTGTACCCCTAAGCCATGAAACTAGGCTTCAATGTTCCGATTTTCCAATCCGATTCACGATCCCTATTCGACTTGTAGTGCCCGAAGGGTTTTCACCATCAAGCCTCTCTCATTTTGTTCTTTCGCTCAACTCACCATCGCCTTATGGTGCCTGTGAAGGTTTTCACCGATAAGACTCTCTCATTTTTGTTTTCCTTGCTCAGAACGAAGTTTTGCCCCTAGTATGAATCACCTCTATTTGCTCGACTTGGCATCTCTTGAAGATTGGTCGAAAGGTCTTTCTTTGGACCGTAATGTGGGCTTTTGGATAGGATTAGAAAGAAAGGGTATCATAAAGGCTCAAAAACAGCTTAAAAGGGCTCAAATTACAACTTTTGGAATCAGGTCTCTTACAACAACCACAACTTCTGCCCTAGTTTCTTTGCTTGGGGATTTTTGAATTTTTACTTTGATGGGACCGAACCGTGAGGCTGCCTACGTATCCTTAAAAGGAATCAGGTCGAACGTAGTTCATGACATAGGAATTGCTTTGTGGTTGTTACTTTTCTCTTTCCGTTTCTTTCTTTCTTTTCTTCTTTTTTTTTCCTTTTTTTTTCTTTTCATTCTTTTCTTTCTCTTTTTTACTTTTTTTTCTTCGTTTCATTATTTTCTTTCTCTTTTTTCTCTTATCTTTTTCTCTCTTTTCCTTTCCTTATCTTGTGCGTTCATGTTTCTGAATTTTGTTACTGATTCCAAAAGAGGGGTATAAATAAGGCTCAAAGGGGTAACAAAGGATAAAGTGTTTAGATAGCAGAACAAAATGCCTTCGTCATTCCAATCTTCAAAACATGCCAAGTACAAACAAATATAATTTAAACCAAAAGAAATCATACATAATATCTCTTGACTGCATCAGAGTTGATAGCCATGTCTACACATTTGCCTTCTGTATCTGTCAAATACAAAGCATCATTGGACAACACTCTTGTTATAATGAACGACCCCTGCCAATTTTGGGCGAACTTGCCTTTTGCCTCGGCCTGGTGTGGAAGGATGCGTTTCAATACTTGCTGACCCACTTCAAACTTCTGGAGACGCACCTTCTTGTTGTACGCTCTTGCCATTTTCTTTTGATACAACTGACCATGACACACTGCTGCCAATCATTTCTCATCAATGAAACTCAACTGCTCCAAACAGGTTTTGACCCACATCATCAATTTCGGCCTCAACAACAATCCGAAGGGATGGGATTTCAGCTTCTGCGGGTATCACTGCTTCAGTGCCATATACCAACAAATAAGGAGTTGCACCTACTGGAGTAGGAGCAGTAGTGCGATAACCCAACAAGGCAAAGGGCAACTTTTCATACCATTGCCTGGAACCTTCCACCATTTTCCGAAGTATCTTCTTTATGTTTTTGTTGGCTGCCTCGACTGCTCCATTCGCCTTGGGGCGATATGGGGTGGAATTGCGATGTGTAATCTTAAATTGTTGACATACCTCTTTCATCAAATGACTGTTGAGATTAGCACCATTGTCTGTGATGATCACCTTTGGGATCCCGAACCGACAAATAATATTTGAATGAACAAAATCGACCACCGCTTTCTTGGTCACAGACTTGAAAGTTTTAGCTTCAACCCACTTAGTAAAATGATCAATGGCCACCAGAATGAACCTGTGTCCATAGGACGCTGCTGGCTCAATTGGTCCGATGACGCCCATTCCCCAAGCAATGAAGGGCCATGGTGCGGACATTGTGTGCAATTTGGATGGCGGAGAATGAATCAAATCTCCGTGTACTTGGCATTGATGACACTTGCGCACAAAACTGATACAATCTCGCTCCATGGTGAGCCAATAATAACCTGCTCGGAGAATTTTCTTCGCCAAAACATACCCACTCATATGTGGCCCGAAAACTCCGAAATGTACTTCGGTCATGATAGTCGTGGCTTGCTTAGCATCGATGCACCTCAACAGCCCAAGATCTGGAGTTCTTTTGTACAAAATTCCTCCACTGAAGAAAAATACACTTTCCAAATGTCGAATTGTTCTCTTTTGATCCCCCATGGCTTGCACCGGATATACCCCCATTTTGATGTACTCCCTGATGTCGTGGAACCACTGCTCACCATCAAGTTCTTCCTCAACCATATTACAATAGGCATGCTGATCACGAACTTGAATATGAGAGGGTCAACATAAGCTTTATCCGGATGGTGCAACATTGATGCAAAGCATCGGCAACCTCATTATGGATCCTTGGAATATGCCTGAACTCTATTGATTGAAACCGTTGACAAAGATCATGCAAACATTGTCGATACGGTATGAGCTTTAAATCCCGTATTTCCCATTCTCCCTAAATCTGGTGCACTAGAAGGTCCGAGTCTCCTAAGACCAAGACGTCCTGGACACCCATGTCTACAGCTAATCTCAAACCCAAAATGCATGCCTCGTACTCAGCCATGTTGTTGGTGCAATAGAAACGAAGCTGGGCCGTAACAGGGTAGTGATGCCCTATTTCAAAAATGAGCACGACCCCTATTCCGACACCTTTCGTGTTGGCAACTCCATCAAAGAAAAGTTTCCATCCTGGCTCCTCAACATGCTCCACCTCGTCAATATGCATCACCTCTTCATCGGGAAAATAAGTTCTCAATGGTTCGTACTCTTCGTCGATCGGGTTTTCAGCCAAATGATCAGCCAATACTTGGGCTTTCATTGCGGTCCGAGTCACATAGATAATGTCAAACTCTGTGAGCAAGATTTGCCATTTTGCGAGCCTTCCTGTGGGCATGGGCTTCTGAAATATGTACTTTAAGGGATCCAAGCGAGAGATGAGGTAAGTAGTGTAGGACGACAAATAATGCTTCAACTTCTGTGCTACCCAAGTTAGGGCGCAACATGTCCTTTCAAGGTGAGTGTACTTAACCTCATAGGATGTGAACTTCTTGCTGAGATAATAGGTGGCTTGTTCCTTCCTGCCAGTGACATTGTGTTGACCCAATACAGAGCCAAACGAATTGTCCAGGACTGCCAAATACAGAATTAAGGGCCTCCCGAGTTTCGGCGGGACCAACACATGTGGGTTTGACAAATATTCTTTGATCCTATCAAATGCTTCCTGGCATTCATCAGTCCATTTGACTGCATCATCCTTCTTCAACAGCTTAAAGATGGGCTCACAAGTTGTTGTGAGTTGAGCAATAAACCTGCTGATGTAATTTAATCGCCCGAGCAAACTCATCACCTCAGTCTTGTTCCTTGGAGGTGGCAATTCTTGAATAGCTTTGATCTTTGATGGTTCCAACTCAATGCCTCGACGACTGACCAAAAATCCCAATAGTTTCCCCGATGGAACACCAAATGCGCATTTCGCAGGGTTGATCTTAAGATTGTACCTGCGGAGCCTCTGGAAAAAATTTTCTCAAATCTTTGACGTGGTCAGACTGCTTCCTGGACTTTATGATCACATCGTCCACGTAGACCTCAATTTCCCTGTGTATCATGTCATGGAATATGGTCGTCATCGCCCTCATGTAAGTTGCCCCAGCGTTTTTCAGATCGAATGGCATTACTGGGTAGCAGTAAGTTCCCCATGGTGTGATGAATGCTGTCTTTTCCGCATCTTCCTCGTCCATTAAAATCTGATGATACCCCGCATAACAATCCACAAAAGACCCAATCTCATGCTTGGCACAATTATCAATCAAAATGTGAATATTTGGCAGTGGGAAATTGTCCTTTGGACTTGCTTTGTTGAGGTCACGGTAATCAACACACACTCTGGTTTTACCATCTTTCTTCGGCACAGGCACAACATTGGCTAACCACGTGGGATACCGCGTGACTCGAATGACCTTTGCATCAAGCTGCTTTGTGACTTCTTCTTTAATCTTTACACTCATGTCAGTTTTTCTGCTTGACGGGAAGGAATGCTGGGTCAATTGGCAATTTATGGACCACCAAATCGGTGCTCAAACCTGGCATGTCATCGTATGACCATGCAAAAATATCTTTATACTCAAACAATGTTTTAATTATCTCTTTCCTGACTCGCGGTTCAAGGTGTACACTTATTTTAGTTTCTCTGACATTATCTGGGTCCCCTAAATTGATTGCTTCCGTATCATTCAGGTTGGGCTTCGGCTTTCTTCAAAATGAATTTAATCCTTATTAATCTCTTCAAAGGCCTCATCCTCATCAAATTCTGATTCATCATCACACTCTATTTCTTGAATTATTATTTAAGAATTAGATTGACTTTTAAGACTAGGCTGAAGATTCCTCATGCAGGTCATGTCATTGAAACCATCATAAAAAAGAATGTACAGAGAAAAGAAAAAAAAAAAAACTAAACTATCAAAAGGAATGATGGAAAAAGAAAATTGCATTTCATTGAAAATATAGGATAACAGGGTTTGGGCATCCAAACGGATGGAAAATAAAATCTGAATTACAACCCTGAAATAATCCAGATAAACTGAAAGAAAATCAAAGCAAACTACCAAACTCCTTCCGGTAGGGAAAGAGTAGCCTTCCAATTGTTAAGCTTTGCATCCGGCCCGACAAACTGCATATCTGCTTTGCTAGACCCTTCTCCAACTTCCACCATGTTCACATCATCTGAACAACCTCTGGAACCTTCAATTAACTCTTCATCAATGTCAACCACAGAACTTGGAACTATTTTCACTGGGCGTTTCCTGGCACCGGGCTTGACAAAAGACCTGGAGAGACGCGGGATTAGGCTTTTGGAAGTTGCCCACGCCCTTCTAGTTTTCAACGTTTTCTAGCCCGTTTTTCACATCTGCTGCTGTGGGTTTGAATCCCAGACCAAACGAACCTAAGTTTTCAGGGAGAGACACTGGCTGTATGATACCTTGCAGAGATGCACCCAGACCTTTACCAGGCACAAAGCCATTTTTAAGCATTTCAAAAGCCACCATGACTGATGCGGAGAGTACCTTTGGAGTTGGAACGCATTTCCCTTCTGGAATTTTCTCGACCGACACTGTGTCAAAAGCCTGATAGACTCAGGGCCCTTTGTCATCTTCAACCTCAATGAACGGGACAACGACATCACTGTGAGCACACACATTATCCTCGCCATGCATGAAGATCTCCTGTCTATCCCATTCGAACTTGACCATCTGGTGCAGAGTAGACGGGACTGCTTTGGCGGCATGAATCCAAGGTCGACCTAACATCAAATTACAGGAGACGGCTACGTCCAGCACCTGGAACTCCATGGTGAATTCCACCGGTCCTATTGTCAACTCAAGCACTATATCACCAACTAAATCATTCCCTCCACCGTCAAATCCTCGAAAGCAGATGCTATTCTTGTGAATCCTCTCATCATCCACTTTCAACTTGTTCAGAGTAGACAGAGGGCAAATGTTTGTACTGGAACCATTGTCAACCAATGCCCTAGTAACCACAGAATCTTCATATTTTACCGTAAGATAGAGAGCTCTGTTGTGCTCAGTACCTTCCACATGCAACTCATCATCAGAGAAAGTAACCCTGTTCACCTCAAATATCTTGTTGGCGATCTTTTCCAGATGGTTTACTGAAATTTTGTCTGGAACATGAGCCTCGTTCAGAATTTTCATCAAGGCCCGACGATGCCCATCTGAGTGGATTAACAATGACAATAATGAAATCTGAGCAGGCGTCTTTCTCAATTGATCCAAGATAGAATAGTCTTGTATCTTCATTTTTCTCAGAAATTCCTCCACCTCTTCTTCAGTCACTGCTTTTTTCACTATAATTGGATTATCTCTGGATGTTTTAGCTTTCTTTAACTCTTCCGGGGTAAAGCATCTCCCAGAACGAGTTAATCCCTGGGCCTCATTGACTTCTTCTTTCACTTCCTTTCCCTTATAGGTCACTATCACCCGTTCATAGTTCCACGGGATAGCCTTGCTATTGACTACCGGCAACTGGGTTACAGGCTTGATAATGACAGGATCCGCACGGGTACCCTCTACAATTATGAATGGCTTGTTTGCCACTCCTGGCACAACCACTTTTGACTTTTCTTGTTTTGCTGCAACATCACTTGGGGATCCTTTCTTGACTACCGCAGATGGTTCACCGTTTGTCCCACTCAACTTGTTCACTGATCCTTCAATCATGGGTTTTCTGACTGTCTTGACCTCACTAGACCGAATCATCATGACGGTCTGTGAAGGCTTCTTGGGCTACCCTCCCTTATGTACTATCTCGATCATGTTTGTTTCTGATGGGTTGGCAATAGGTTCTGGTTGATGTTGGGTGCCTCTGGAGTTTGGACCTCAATCCGGTTTGTGTCAATGAGCTCCTGGACGGCATTTTTCAAGTGCCAGCACTTCTCCGTATCATGCCCCGGAGTACCAGAACAATATTCAAAGCTTACAGAGTAATCAAGATTCATTGGAGGGGGGTTTGGCAATTTCGACTCAATTGGCCTCAGCAAATCTAATTGTCTCAGTCTATGGAACAAACTAGTATAGGACTCCCCCAATGGGGTGAAGGTTTTCTTCCGCTGCAACCTTTGGTTTTTAAATACTTGATTGGGCCGGAAACCAGGGCCGGCAGGGTTTCGGTAGGCTCGTGGGGGTGGGTAAGCATTTTGTGGAGCTGGGTAGGTGTTTCGTGGGGCTGGCGTACACCATTGCGCGTAGGCAGGAGGTTGAGTGTATGTTTGGGCGTGGTGGACAGAAATATGAGGGTCTGGTGATGGAAGTAGTGTTGGGGTGAATTATATGGGGTTTGGGTGTAGGTTTGGTGATGACGTCGAGGCTGGGTATATTGGTGTGATGGGCCCCTGGGTCCAAACCATGATCTTGAATCAACTGTCGCCACATCTTCTTTCTTTTTCTTTCCAATCACTCCACCAGTACCGTTCTGAATGGCTTGGTTAGTTGCCTTAATAGCCGAGTAACTCATGATCTTGTTTGATTTAAGCCCTTCTTCCACCATGCCGCCCATCTTCACTACCTCGTTGAAGGACTTGCCTATGGCCGATACCAGATGGCCGTAGTAAGTGGGCTCCAGGGCCTGCAGAAAATAATCCACCATTTCGCTCTCTTTCATCGGAGGGTCAACCCTTGCCGCTTGTTCTCTCCAACGAAAACTATACTCCTTGAAACTTTCACTAGGCTTCTTCTCAATCTTAGTCAGAGACAAACGATCTGGAACAATCTCGAGGTTGTATTGGAAATGACAAGCGAATGCTTGGGCCAAATCATCCCATGTATACCATCTACCGTGATCCTGACGAGTGTACCACTCCAACGCCGAACCACTGAGACTCTGGCTAAAGTATGCCATCAATAACTCATCTTTCCCGCCAGCTCCTCTCATTTTACTACAGAATCCTCTCAAGTGCGCCACCGGGTCTCCGTGCCCATCATACAAATCAAACTTTGGCATCTTAAATCCAACTGGCAACTGAACATCAGGAAATAGACACAAATTTTTGTAGGCCACGCTCACCTGGCCTCCCAAACCCTGCATGTTTCTGAATGACTGTTCCAGGCTTTTAACCTTCCTGAACATTTCCTCCTGTTCTGGGTTTTTAGGTGGTTTCTCAGTCTCAACAGGGAGGTCGAAATGAGGAGTGTAGGAGTAAGGTTATGGGGCCTTGAAAGTAGGCTCCGGGGGATAATATTGGTTATCTTGGGTCTGGAATAGAGGCTCACTGGAGGATCGGTGGAGTGTAGCGGGTGGAGGTGCCACGAAAACAGGGGTGGCCGGTGGAGGAGGGTACGGAACTGGTTTGGGTGGTGGAGCTTGTGGTGTCTGGGAAGTGGTGCCTTGGTGGTGGTGGTAAATGGGAAAGCCTGGAGATGAATCAACAGTGGGAGGTTCCTGGGATTGAGCCAACGGCGGGACGAAAGCAGGGTTAGCGGAGTAGGATAGTGGTGGATTCCCTTTTATCCATGCCTGGTACATCTCTGCCATCTATTGTTTCAGCTTATACAACTCCTCTTTTAGATTAACATCAGACTCTTCCCCCTCTCTTGACGGATCGATAACACTTGCATCCAATTCTTGGCCAGTCATGATCAACTTGTCTTTGGACCTGGTGTTGTATTGATGAGTTGCCAGAATGCCAAACAAACTAACCACCTGCCTGGATTTGATGACAACCACAAACTTGTTAGCGATTAGGGCTTAACAGATAGGCAAACGCACGTTGGGGATGCAATGCACCTAAGCAGTTAACCATTTCTATCATGCATTTGATCGGTTGCTTGCGTCATCCCGGCTTTCCGTAAGTTTCATCTTGCGACTTCTCTTTTCTTTTTATTCCTGCTTTTCTTTGCTTGGTTCTTGTGTTTCTTTTATTCCCTCATTTTCTCTCTTGCTTTGCTATTGTTTCCTTCCCACAGTTTCTTGTTTTCTCTCTCTTTTTTTTTTCATGGTTATGATCGAATCCTATGGGGATCGCCTACGTATCATGACGCTGCATGAATCAGACCAAGCGTAGTTCTGGGAGATAAGTGCGAAAATAAAAGAAAAATACGTTTTTGGTTTTTTTCAATTTTTCATAAAACAAAACTAAAGCAGACATCCTGGTTACAACGACTTTCACTACAGATTTTAAGCATAAAATTAACAAACTCCAACTGAAAAATAAAAATACAAACTCCAAAATGGACAAACAAACTCTAAAGAAAACGAAAATACAGACTCGAATAAAACTCATGAATACATAAGTGCTTCAATTGCTCCTGGGGCCCGCGGGACATCAGTCGGTCTCGCCGCAGGCCTATGCGCCATATCTTCTTGAAGGCGAAATAGGTCATCCATGACCTGTCGGACAAAAATCATAATGGAGGCGAAGAACATGGACCTGGTCATGTCCTCACACTCACTGCATTTCATCACTATGTAGTGCACAATGCTCTTAACTCTTTCTCTAATAATACCCTTCTCTTGAAGCAACCGACCAATCTGCTGAGATCTGGCCTCCAAAACTTTTTCAATTGTATGATTCTGCTCTTGAAGCTACTGCAGGTCTTTTTCTAGCTACGACATCAGGGCATAGCAGTGTTCTCTTTCTGCTTTGAAATCTTTTGCCTGTTTAGTCATTTTGTTCTCAAAGACGGTGATCTTTTTCTTCAACCCCATGACTTCATTGTCATATTTCTCTTTTAACTGTTGAACCAAGCGCGCTCGTTCCTCAGAATTCTTAGCCAATTTTGTTCGAGCCCTTGCTAGTTCACCCTCTGCCTTGTTCATATCAAAACCATACTCACCCACCTTCCGCCTAAGGTTATCTATAAGCTTTTCATCTTTTGCACTTCTGGCGGGGTTTTCGGCTGCTATTTTCATTTCCCGAATTTGGGTTCGAAGGGCGTCATTTTCTTTGGCTAGCTTTTTCTTCTCGCCCTCATCCGCGGCAGCTTGCAAACCATTCTCAAATTGAAGATCCTTGACTTGCTTTTCCAGCTTGCTTATGGTAGCCTATACTCATTTTCTTTGGCCAACAAGTCCCATTGCTCCTGCGCTCCATCAGTGAACTGTTGGACATGGGGCCTTTTTGCGGGCCGTTCGGGCTCTTGATGGACTTGGGATCTTTTACCGTACCAAGCTGTGTAACTAGGCTCCAACTCACCTCTGGATAGATCTCGTACCTGAGTTTTTGGCTCTAAGAACCTACATTGATGTGAGGCCCTGTAAAAAATTTTGGCTCAAAACCTAGTATCTTGTGGTGCCGACTCCGAATATGTGTTCGGACCCTTGGTATTGATCTAAGCTTGTAAAAATCAAAAGAATCAACTTTTTCCAGAAAATGCCATTATGCGGCTGAGAATGCGGTCGCAGATCTAGTATGCGGACCGCATTCCTACCGCAGAGTGAAACAGAAGAGTTGTCAAAATTAATGTTGAAAATGCGGTCTATTATGCGATCGCATAACCAATATGCGGACTGCATAATCGTCGCATAAGTTCCTCAAGGATTTGTGAAGGTCAGTTTTGCTGTGCACAATGCGACCGCATAACAGGAATGCGGACCGCATTCCTGTCGCAGACCCGAACAGACTCCTCAGAGTTTTGGGGGCACTTCTACGGTCGAATTTGCGGACCGCATTTCGGTTCTGTGATCGCAGAATGCGACCGCAGATGTTGCTCGGGCTTCTATTTTTCTAAATTTTAAAACCCGACCCCTTTGAAATAAAAAACCCATCCCCCTCATTCTTTAACGATCTTCTGCACAAAATAAGAGAGAGGAAGAGAGGGTCTTGAGAGAGAAAGTCATCTTCTCCAAAATTTGATTTTTCAAAACTATCCGGGCCTGGAAATTTCAAGCTTATCTTTATCCCCCTTTTCTTGCAGGTAAAATCCCTAACACTTTTCATTGAATTTCAGGTTTAAACTAAGGGGGGGGGGGGAGTCTCATGCATTGGTTCTTGAAAATAACGGTTGAACTCATACATGCATGCCTTTCTATAACCTAAAATCTAGTAGGAGTAGTTGGGTGGGAGCAAAGACTTGTACAAAGAAGGGGCTGATAACCTAGATAAGTTTGAGAAGCAGTTGTGAACCCCAATTCTAAGTTATGTGTATTAAAATTGTGCACTAGATTGACGTTGCTAGATTATTTGGTGAATTGGAAACAGAAGTTAAAAGGGAATTCGGCTCCAGGTATGTATGGCTAACTTTGATCTTTGTAAAATCACCTTGCTTGGTGTTCAATATTTGGTACGTGTTGTCTACGTGGGTTATTTGTGAAGTTAAACTCTTGCTAGTAATATGTGTTTACTTGTGTGAACCATTTGTGAATTCATGTAAATATTGTGCCTTAAACGTTGTTGGTTAAGACGTCCGATATGATTGTGCAAGTAAATGGCAATAAACCAAGTTGTGATTGCGAATGTGTTATGTGGTAAGAACTGTGGAATCAATGATGGAAAGGAATCGAGATTGGTGAAATTGAGATAACTGCGGTAACATCCTGTGTGGCTAGTTGTGGAAAATTATTGTTGTGATTTAAATGGTACAACGGGCTGTTGAAAAAGTTGGAAATGGCATTGATAGTCATATAAACCCTGTGTGAGTTGTGTTGTTGTCGTTGTTATTGGGATTTGTTGTTGTTGTTCCTGAAACTTGTTGTTTTTCTCCTTGTAAATTGTCATTGCTGTGGTATTGTTTGTGAATTGTGATTGCTCGGTGGGATCGGGTTGCGCGCCGCAACACGAGGTAATAAGGTGTGGGTTGTGGTGATAAGGGTGGGAGAGGTAATAAGGGTGGCCGAGGTAATAAGGGTGGAAAGTGATCGAAATCACTATTGAAATGAAATTATGAACAAACTGTGAAATTATTGATGTGGAAATGTGGAAGGGGAAAACAGGAGAGATTGTATACTTGTTCGGCTTAGTTGTTCCCTCTTTGTTGATCTGATTGTTGTTTTTATTACTGCTACATACTTGTTTATGGTTCGAGTTTACTTGGAGCAAGGTTTGTTCATACATACCAGTACAATTCAAATGTACTGACGTCCCTTTTGCCGGGGGCGCTACATTCGTGTTATGATTGTAGGTGGATCCGTAGCAGGTACTCTAGTCCACCGATCGTAGCTCCCTTCGTCCTCCATCAGCTTTTTGGTGAGCCCCTTTCCTCTCGAGGCCCTGCGTGGCTCAGGCCGCTTGTTTCCGGAGTTTTATTTTGATTTTTGTGTAAGGTATAGCCGGAGCCTTATTACCGAAAATACTATATTATCCTGTTGTACTTTTAGAGGTTCCGTGGACAGTAGATGTGGGTTAAGAACTTGTGTAAATCTATGTTCATGTGTTGGGCAAAGAATTTGTAATTATATTAACTATTATGTACGTATATATGTTTTGCAAAAAGGTGTTCTAAGTTAATTATATGGCTAATTCTTGGAATATTGAGTAAGGAAAACATGGGGTAACACGTGGGTTAGGAAAGGCACCGAGGTCCGCTTGACTGGGGCTACCCGGTCGGGCGCCGGTCATGTCCCTCGAATTTGGGGCGTGACAATTGATGCCAAATCCGACGCACCCTTTCTTCTGGAAAAGCAGCCTTTGGTCCTAGCTCGATGACATGCCGACTCAAATCCTCATCATGTGGAACAGTCTGGTATCTGCCTAGCTGGCGTAGAACTCTGTGCGGGGCATAAGGCTGAATGCTCCGGAGACCCATCAATAGAAGAAAACACACCTCGGCCGACATATAAATGATTTCACTGTCTGAGAGCCACCCGAATGTCCATTCAATCTTGTTTGCAGTCAGGGAGCTCAGGTGTGCAAACCATGCTTTCGTACCTTCCGGGAATTTATGGCCCTCCATCCGTTGTTCATGTTTTTTAATGCATTCAAGACCAGTCATGCCACAGTTCATGTACCCTGGGCGGCGGCAAAGGTGTTCCTCCATCCTGAGTTGCAGAAGCATATTGCATCCTTCAAAGAACTTTCCCCCTCCTCGGCAGACGGTTAGAGCTGGGTAAATCTCCACCAAGATCATCGGTACAATGGTTCCATTTACCTTTTTAGTCATGAAATCGGCTATCCCCACAAGCCCCAACTCTATGTTTCCATCTTTACTTGGACAAATCAAAGCACCCAGGAATGCCACTATAAAAGCCAATCCCCGCCAAATTTCCCGCTTATGTTTGTTTCCCGAGTGAGTAAGACCGGTATCTGGCATCTCAAAACCGTGGGGATTCCCGTAACGTCGGTACAAGAAATAGAATGTACAGAATCCTTTGGCCAAATTTCCGTCTTGAACTTCCCGACTGATGCTTAGCAAGTCCAGAAACTTATGAGGAGTCACTGTTCTAGGTGCCACCGGGTATTGATTTATGAGTTTTCCACTGAAGCCAGCGTAGCCCGCTATTTCCTCAAGCGTAGGAGTTAGCTCAAAATCAACAAAATGGAACACATTATGTGCTGGGTCCCAAAAGGGTATCAAAGCCTCAATTATATCCTTCCTTGGATTAATCTTCAGAAGCTCGACAAGGCCACCCAAAGCTTTTATCACAATTTTTCTGCTAACTTCTCCCAAATTATGCCCCCACATATGTAGCTCTAACGGGATTTCCTCGCGGACTGTGAAAGGTTCATTTTCAATTGTGCTCATCCTGCACATTTATTTAAGGTGATTGATTTAAAGACTGTGATTTTTGACTCAAGAGAAAAACACCCATTTTCACAAAATTTAAAACAAAATATTCTTGCGGATACAGCCCTTCAGCACCTCAAGATAATAATAATAAAAAAAAACAATTTTATGGCTGTTTTTGTTAATCAACCAAAATCTTGAAAAAGGACCCTAGGTGGCTATTCTTGCAAGCACAGCCTTCCGGTGCCTTTTTGGGGCATTTCTGGCTATTTTGGACAAGAATGGCGCCACCTAATTTATTTATGACAAAACAACGACACTTCACATTTTTTGGGTTATTTTGCAAAAATAGTTGGACCCGATGAGGGTTGCCTACGTATCCCACATCCGATGAGAATCAATCTTGCGTAGTTCGGCCAATTTTGACGCAACAGAAAACACCAACTTTTGAAATAGCCTTTTTTCTGAAAATTTCGCAGAGTTTCAGGATATTTTGGACACCAGTTTTTCCACAGGCGGGTAATTTCCTCTCTCCCACCTCAACTTGGTTTTTCTCAATTTTCCCTTATTCTACAAGCCGGTCAACATGCAGTCCGAATCAAATAAATGCGCAAGTAGCAAGCAAAATGCATCAGGATGGTCTTTTGATTTCAGGTGCACCTGTCCTAGACGGACCCAACCCCTGTGTTGAGTCCCCAAAGTCAAAATGCATATGATGCAAACAAGCATTCCTACTAGTGATCCGGCATGAGGCTTTGTTATACTAGGTTTAAAACCTGGGTGTATTGTTCTAGACCTGGCTTACCCGAGCGAACAGCTCGAGCCGAGGGGGGTAGCGTACCGGGAATATAGAAGCTTCACTGGCTTTGCAACTTGTCCGAACCTCGCTCTAAAATTGGGATATGACTCTAACAGAAGAGAAGCTACATGACGTGCACCCTTCTCAAATGATTTAGAAGACTCAGAGAGAGGAGGGATTCGTAACAATTTATATACAATTCAACAATATCAAAGCGGTAAAAAGCAGCATTTAGCACATTAGGCTCAAACATGTGAATAAAACCAGATAATAACTAAAGCCAAATATAACAATTATTCTAAGGTCGAATTCTTGAACCCTGAACAAGAAGTTCTGGGTTCTTGTCCCATGCACAGTCGCCGGAGCTGTCACACCTCCTTTTTACTACCCCCGGAAGGGGTACAAGGGAGTTTTTCCAATTTAAGTGACAACCGAAACGGGATTATTATTATTAAAATCAGGTGGCCACTTGGGATAATTTATGGTGTCCCAAGTCACCGGTTTAAAATCCCAAATCGAGGAAGTTTGACTCTATTTACGGTCTGCGAACACAGAAGTCCGGGTAAGGAATTCTGTTAACCCGGGAGAAGGTGTTAGGCACTCCCGAGTTCCGTGGTTCTAGCACGGTCGCTCTGATTATACTTGGCTCATTAAAATTTTTTAATTACTGATTTTAGAACCTATGTGCATTTGCCTCTTTTAATTAATAAATTATCTTGAAACGGGTCACACGCACATTTACCCATTTGTTTGGGGCGTCAAAAATCATGTCACGCAAACGTTTTCACAATTAATCATGCTTTATTAATATTAAGAGATTTTGGCCGAAGTTGCGCGAACGCATACTCCGAATTGGTTTTTTTAAAATCGTAATCATATCATGCGAACGTGTCCACAATCACAATGATATATTACACGGGCCTAGAGCAACTACGAGAATTTGTCATTTTTATATCTATGTCATAAGATTAATACGAGGGCCATGATTTATGGATAAAAAATTCATTGTTGAAAAAACATGATTAATTACTAAAGGTTATTTGGTTTTGATGTTATGAGGTATTTATCCATTATGGAAACATGGACCAGCTTCTTTTGTAGGTAAATACTAGAGTTATTGGGCCTGCAAAATAAGATTGTTGGGTGACAATCTCGTTTCCAACTTCAAGATTACACCACAGCCCAATCAGCAAACCTGAAAGTCCGATTCAAACTCAAATCCCAACAGCCCAATGATCTAATCTAGCATTCTATTTTATAGATTTAGCCAGCTAGTCTCATATCTACTGCTTTGGTTCTTTCTCATTATACTCACAAGATTAACCATTAAAATTTCCAGTACACAACAAAGGGATTCATTTCGTAATTGCATTAAACAATTTCAAGTCAGAACATCACCAATTCACCACTAAAACATACAAAATCAAGGATAAAAGAATAAGATAGGAACGGACCTCGTGCCGACGACAAATCGACGACCAAACGAAACAGAATTCAACGGGAAGAAACAGAATATCCATCGATGCCATAATAAACTCATGAACAGCTTATTAAACCTCTCAACTGGACGGTTAGACCCGTGGATCTACAGAACTTTAAAACTAAACAAATTGAGTTAAGTTCGAACATGAGACATCAGAGAAGATTACTAAGCTCGATACCGATTTAAACGTAAACTCTTCATGAAAATCACAAGCAATTGTATGACGGTCTCACACTTTTTGAACAATCACAGAACAGATTCCAACATCACTTGCAACTCCAAAAATTAACACCTCCTGAGATGAGCTTTCAATTCAATAGAGCTTCAGCGATTACAGCAAGTGAAACGAGTCAAATGAACAGATCCGCAACAGAGGATTTCAACTGAAATTTCCGAGCAACAACAACTAACCTCGACGGAAACTCAAACGTTCCAACTCGAATAACACCTCAACTCAATCATCCTACATATTTGAATCCATTTCGAATAAAGTCCAGAGAAATAAATGGAACTTACTTTTTCTTTCTTTTTTTTTTTTGAATTTTTCTGATCAATTTTCCCTTCTCTCTCTCGCTATCTGTGTGTGTGCGTGTTTCTCGTTTCTAGCGGTGAGGACGACGGGTGAGAGGGAGTGCTCGACCTAGACAGAAAGAGTGTCGTGGCTGTTTTATGTGGAAGAGATGGGTCGTGTGTGAGGTGGTTTGAAGTCCGGCGACTTGGGGTGGGGTGAATGAGGGAGACGACGTCAGGGGTGGGTCGTTTGGAGAAGACGAAATCAGGGGGGTGGTCTCTTGTGTATCAGCGGCGCTCACTCTTAGCCTTAGGGATATTAGAGTCTCTAGGTCATTAGGCTAGAATTTTTGTTTTGATTTTTGCATCCAAAAACGGCTGATTGTGTGTATAGGGATCTAGGTCTAGAGTCTTGCTTGTTTTATTGGGTTTTTTAGGCTAGGGGGTATGAGCCTAGGGATTATGGGCTTGGAAATTATTGGCTAGGTCCAAAAATTAGGCCTAAAAATGGGTTGCTCGAGCCCAAGTTTTATTCTTTCCCCGCGAACGAGACTAAAATACAATATTATTTATTAATTAATCCTACATAAGTAACATAACTATTAAAATAAGACTGACCGTTAAAATAAAACTATTTTTGCTTTTTTTTCAAGATTAAAAATGACTACAAAACATTAATGAAACTATTTTTTTTAATTTTTATTTTCTTGCAATAAAATAAAGTAAAAGAGTAAAAATGAGTTGAAATAGCTATATTAGGCCTAAATTAAATATTTACGTGATAAAATATGAAAAATCTTGGGGAGGGTCAAAAATCACATGTCTACAAGGAGAACTAGGTTCCTTGACTGATCTCTTAGCTGTAAGCTTTCCCCTTTTTACCAGTCTATACAGCTTCAACTGCTTATTTGCTCTGTAATCATCAAGTGTGTCTACCTGTAACGGTATAGAGATGAGTTAGACTTTGCCAAAAAACACCTTTCAGCTGAGTTTACCTGAACATTTCTGTCATAGACAATCATTGAGGGACCGGGTTCTCAATTGGGTTTTATCAACCCAAATGCCAAACGATTTTGCTCGAAGTTTTCTCTACTCAGGGATTTGGTAAATGTATCTGCAATTTGATCTTCAGTGCTACAGAATTTCATGCATATAAGCCCTTTTTCAATATTGTCTCTGAGGAAGTGACGACGTACATCAATGTGCTTGGTCCTCATATGTTGAAGTGGATTTTTTTCCATGCTGAGTGCACTTGTATTGTCACATAAGAGAGGCACACAGTCTGAGAACACTCCAAAGTCTTCCAACTGTTGCTTGATCCACAAAAGTTGAGCACAGTAAGAGGCAACAACTACATATTCAACTTCTGCAGTGGAGAGTGCCATAGAGTTCTGCTTCCTTGTCCCTCATGATATCATGCAAGAGCCCAGGAAATGTGCCATTCCAGAAGTGCTTTTCCTATCCACCAGATATCCTACATAATCAGCATCAGCATATCCATTATGATTAAAGCTGTCACCTGAGGGATAATAAAGAACCAGGTCTTGCGTTCCTTTGAGATATCTCAGTATTCTCTTGGCAGCCTTCAGATGAGATTCCTTTGGATTGGATTGAAACCTTGCATAGAGACCTACGCTGAAAAAATATATGTTCTATTTGCAGTGAGATACAGGAGTGACCCCATGATCCCTCTATACATGGTCTGATTTACAAGGGAACCGGGTTTATCCATGTCTAGACGGGTAGCGTGACAATTGGAGTATCGATGACTTTTGATGCTTCCATATCAAAACTTTTCAGCAGCTCCTTGATGTACTTCTGTTGACTTATTAATGTTCCCTTCTAAGATTGCTTCACTTGAAGTCCTAGGAAGAAATTTAGTTCACATACTCATCTCGAATTAACTCCCCATGAGTTTTGCGAATTCTTCACAAAGAGAGTCAGATGTGGCTCCAAAGATGATATGATCAGCATACACCTGAACAATGAGCAGGTTCCTCCCTCATTTCTTCAGAAAAAGAGTGTTGTCAATCTTCCGTCTTGTAAAGCCATTTTCTAAGAAGGAATTTTGACAACCTTTCATACCATGCCCTGGGAGCCTGTTTTAACCCGTACAATGCCTTATGTAGTTTAAATACATGATCAGGGTTCTCGTGACACTCAAAGACAGGAGGTTGCTTGACATAGACTTCTTTACATGATCAGGGTTCTCGTGACACTCAAAGACAGGAGGTTGCTTGACATAGACTTCTTCTTTCAGATAGCCATTTAGAAATGCACTTTTGACATCTATTCAGAATAGTGTGAACTCCATATGAGATGCAAAGGCAATCAGAATTAATGGCTTCCGTTCGAGCTACGGGAGTGAATGTTTCATCATAATCAATCCCTTCTTCCTGATTGTAGCCTTGAACCACAAGCCTTGCCTTGTTTCGTTTTTGTATTTCCAAACTCATAAAGTTTGTTCCTGAATACCCACCTAGTTCCAATAATGTTTTGATCTACATGTCGAGGAACCAGGTGCCATACCTTGTTCCTTTCAAATTGATGCAGCTCCTCTTGCATGGCTGTGATCCAGTCTGCATCTTTCAGCGCTTCTTTTATATTTTTGGGCTCTATTTGTGAAAGAAAGGCTGAGAACGAAAGCGAGTTTCTTTCTTTCGATCTGGTTTGAACTCTTGAGTAAAGAGGAGTGATTATGTTGTCAAGAGGATGAGAACTTTTGAACCTCCAATTTGGTGCCTGAGTCACATTGGTAGAGGAATCAGGTATGTCTGACTAGGGTTCTTGAGCACTTCTTACTTCACAGAGTGGAGTTCCTTGGACTGCATCAACAACTCTGTTTAGCTTCAGTTGTTGTAATCGGGGGACCAGGTTCCTCTCCAATGGATGGAGATGTATTTGCATCTTCTTCACTGGATTCCTTAACATGGCTCATCATGTCTACCTTTCCATTTGCCATGTCAGTTACTTCACCTGGAACAGATAAGGTCTCTCTATCTTGATCAACATGTTGTCCTACTCACAGGAGAGGTGAGCTTCATCAAAGATCATATGTATTCTCTCTTTGACACATTGAGTCCTTTTGTTGTATACCTTGTAAGCTTTGCTTTGAGATGAAAAATTCCTTCATCACTTTTGGCATCGAACCTTCCAAGAGCTTCCTTTCTATTGTTATGAACAAAGTATTTACACCCAAAAGTTCTTAGATGTGTCAGCTTGGGCTTCCTTCCATTTAGCAGTTCATATAGAGTTTTGTTCAAAAAGGACTTGATCATGTACCTGTTTACCAAGTAGCACGCAGTATTGACAACTTCTGCCTAGAAATACTTTGCGATCCCACTGTCAATTAGCATTGTTCTTGCCATGTCTTCAAGAGTTCTATTCTTCCTCTCCACAATACCATTTTTATAAGGTGTTCTTGGAGCTCAAAAATTATGAGTGATGCCATTTTCAGTGCAGAACTCATCGAATTTGACATTGTCAAACTCTGTCCCATGATCAGACCTAATGCAGGCTACTTTATTACCCATCTTCACTTGAATCTTCTTGACATTAGCAACAAACACTTCAAAGTTTTCATCCTTGGTCCTGAGGAACAAAGTCCAGGTGAATCTGGAATAATCATCAACTATCATAAAGATGTACTTCTTTCTTCCTCTGCTTGGCACCCTCAAAGGTCCACATAGATCCATGTGAAGGAGAGATCAAGTGGCCTTGCGGTGCTGACTTTCTTGTTGGGCTTGAATGAGGATTTGACTTGCTTCCCTTTTACACATGCATCACATACTTTGTGATCCTTGAAGATTGACTTGGGCAGACCACGAATCAGGTCTTTCCTGACTAATTTGTTTAACAACGTGAAGCTTGCATGACCTATCCTCCTATGCCATAATTCAGTATCATCATAAAAAACGCTTAGACAACTTAGATCACCATTCTATAGAGACTTAAAATCAGCTACATAGATATTCTTGTATCTTTTTGCCACTACCACCACCTCACTAATCACCAGGTTCGTGACTGTACAGGTTTTTGACATAAATTCCACCTTTTTTCCCTTGTCACAGATTTGGGAAACGCTTAGCAAGCTGTACTTCAACCCGTTCACGTAGTACACATATTTGATTGAGTGAGAAAGAGACTTCCCAATCCTCCCGACTCGCAGAATGTATCCCTTTTTGCCATTTCCAAAGGATACACTCCCTCCTTGCAGGGCCTTAAGTGAAAGGAAATCATTTGTACTTCCAGTCATGTGCTTTGAGCGGCCACTGTCCATGTACCATTGTAGGCTGCTTCCTTTCATGTTCCCTGCACAAGAAGAGTTAGGAGTTAGCTTTAGAAACCCAAACTAATTTGGGTCCCTTGTAATGAGGAAAGGGGTGAATCAGGGATCTTTTGTTCCATGCAGGCATTATGCCTTTTTTAAATGAGGAACTAGGTTCTCTACTAGTAGTTACTTTTTCAGCAAGGGATTTGTTTTTCTGCTGTGACTGAAATCTGGCCTTACAGTTTTCTTAAGGTGCCCATTATTACCGCAATGGGTGCAAAGCCAATTGTCAGGTACAGTAACGTACTTGCTATGAGGGTTGTAGGGAATCTTTTCCCTTTGAAACCCAATCCCCTGCCTGTTTCCCCCATTGTTGGTGTACATGGCAGTGATAGCATCAGAGGATTAGGTCCACTTGAGTGATTTTTAAGATCCCTCTTCACTCTACCTAGTTCTTCCTGAAGTTGTTTGTTTTTCTCAAGCTCAACACACAGACTAAACTTTACTGAATTTAGCTCACTTTCAAGCTTAATGTGTGCCTCGCTTGCAACTTCCTTTCCTTTTTGATAATTTTTAGCCCTACTCTCCATTTTGGTTTCCCAATTGTTTCCTTAAAATCCATTACCACCACTAGAAGGCCATCTCTTTCTTGTTCTACATTTGTAATCTTTTTACCGAAGACATTTCTTTCTTTATTCAGGTTCTCAATTGACTCTCTAAAATCAACTGCAACTATTACTAGGTCATCGCTAGACTGTTCTTCTTCTCCTAGTTCAATTGTTAAGACCTCTCTGTCATTTATAAGACTATTATAAGCATCGATTAGCACATTTGCCAAAGGCACGAGTTTCTTAGGAGAATAAGATTTCAGATTTCTCTGAATATCCAGAAAATTTACCTCATCATCATCGTCATCGTCATCGTCATCATCAGACTGAGCCATCAAAGCAAAAATTGAATCATACCCGGTTTTTTCACTTTCTACTGCCATCATAGAGCTGCTACCTGGTTCATCATCTTCTCTAGATTCTTTTGATGAATCTCCCCATGCAGCAAGAGCTTGTCTCACGACATTGACAACGCCATTTTTTCTATTGAAGCGTCTATCAGGAACCGGTTCCTTTTGGCTGCTTTGTTAGAGTTATTCTTGTACTGATTCTATTTTAGGAGAGGGCAATCCTTGATGAAATGTCTTGGCTTGCCACATTTATGATAGAGGTCATAATTCTTTGGCTTTCTAGAACTTCCCTTTTTGGAATGCCTCCATTCCCGCGAACCATCTTCTGGAATCTTCTTGTTAGGTATGCCATATCACCATCCTCACCACTTGAGTCATTGCTCTCTTTACATTGCCAACAAGCTCATCAACAAGCTCCTGCAAGTCCTTCGCCTCTATAATGGCGATCACTTTGCTTTCCCAAGAATTGGGCAGCACACTGAGGATTTTCCTAACCAGCTTGTTTCTTGGAATAGTTTTACCAAAGGAGTGAAGCTCATTAATGATAGAGGTGAACCGGGTATGCATTTCTTGGACAGATTCATCGTCTTGCATCCTGAAGAGCTCGTATTAAGTTGTGAGCATGTCGATTTTGGATTGCTTGACCTGTGTTGTTCCTTTGTAAGTTGTCTGAAGGGCTTCCCAAATTTCTTTGGCTGACTGACATGCTTATATCCTCTTGTATTCATTAGGACCAATACCACACACCAGAATTTTCTTTACACGAAAGTTGTTCTCTATGGCCTTTCTATCCACATCATTGAATTCTTTCCTTGTCTTGGGAATGTCTACAGGTGGATCACCAAGGTTTTTTGTAGGGACAAAGGGTCCATCGCATATGACATCCCATAGCTCAAAATCTTCAGCCATGATGAAGTCATGCATTCTAGTTTTCCACCATCCATAATACTGTCCATTGAACCTAGGTGGTCTATAGGTAGACTGGCCTTCTTCAAAGTTTGGAGGAGCAGCCATGAGGATCCTTTCTAGGTGTTAACCTGATAGAAAGAACCTTCTCTGATACCAATTGATAGAATATAAGGGTCCACCAAACTCTATAGAGAACCAGGTTCTATATTAGGTTCAACAGTACACACACACACAACCGTAAATACATGACAAGAGGAATTTTACGTGGAAAGTTCCCACCTCAACGGGATTAAAAACCATGACCTACCCTTATAGGATTTCAACTTCACTACTGAGCAACTTTTAGATTACAACCTATGCAACCTAGGAATTAACCTCTTAGTCCCTCACTAACTTGTAATACTCTATTACAAGCCACTTTGTAATAACTCTATTACAAAGGCTTTACAATATGACTAACTCTAGCCAAGACTTAATCACACAGGTTTTAGGTTTACAAAGAGGTTCCTATAGAATACTTTTAAACAAGCTAGATAAGAATTACAATTCAAGAACTATTACAAAGTTACAACTCAACTAAGGACATACAATTACTCGATGTGGGAACTGGTCTGTAGTTGATTTGTCATCTTGAAGCACTTGAAATTTGCTTGTTGGATGGTCACGTGAATAAGCTTCTAAAAAGTTCAAGTGAGTGTGTTTTACCTTCTTGATTGTATATAAATGTGTTTGACATCACTTACAACGATGTAAGCAAGGTAGGTAAAAAATTTTCCCTGGAAAGTTGACTGCAGCACTGTTCCTGCACTGTAGCGTGTGCAAACAGCAACTTTCCAACTGGAGAGTTGACTTTGTACAGTCTCCTCGGGAACTGGTAGGGACCTGTTCCCTCAGCCGTTCCTTCCACTCTAAAGAGTTGAATCATATCCCACGCTGAATCCCAACGTGGATCCTTGTGATCTTAAGGTCTTGTAAATGTCTAGTTCTGGTTAATAAGTTTATTCGATCATCAAAATATAAAGTAAAGTACTTATGACCAATGTACTTGTAACCTATCAGTTATGTAATTGGTTTTGGCTAGATTTGGGCCATTTGGAGTTGAATATTCTTCGAAAGAGCTTTGTGGCAGATAGATTTGAGCTTGGTTCGAGGTAAGTGGCTTGCCTAACCTTGTGTGGGGGACTCCCCATAAGATTTGGTATTGTTTTTAATATGTGAGCACCGTGTACATTAGGTGACGAGTACGTACACGGGCTTTTTGTTGTAAAACTCCATTTTTCACTAAGTCATAACCTGTTTCTCCTTATTTGAACTACACTAGCATATGTAACTATCCCGTTTAGTTTAGAATAGCATGCCTACGTGTTTTAACTGTCTATCTGGACTCTGTGCAGCATGTTTAGTGAAATTACCTGCCTTCCATGACTTCGACTTAGTCTAAACTGTAGGTTTTCTTGGTATATATGTTATTTCTATTGGTTGAGCTGCATATGTTCTTTGGGACTATGAAACGGTATTCCGGGAGATACCCATGTACTGCATATTTACTTTGGGACTACAAAACGGTATTCTGGGAGATCCCCCTGTTCTGCACATTTACTTTGGGACTACGGAACGGTATTCTGGGAGATCCCCCTACGCATTTACGTTTGGGACTACGAGACGGTACGGATACGTGACAAGTTGGTATCAACGCACTAGGTTCATAGGAGTCGTGAGTCACAAGCCGGTGTTTATTAGAGTCTCGTGGATCGGTACAGAGACGTCTGTACTTATCTTCGGAAGGCTATGGAACTGTTAGGAAAATTCCACTTCATTTGATTCTTTGTCATGCAAGATTATTGACTTCGAAATTCTAAACTTCTGTCTTCTATTCTCTCACAGATGGTGAGGACACGTGCAGCCAGAGATGACAAGGAGCTCGCGCCCCCTGCTAGAGCCGCCCGGGGCCGAGGACGCCCACGTGGTACAGCCAGAGCACCCGAGCAAGCTACTATATAGGAGCCACCAACAGCTCCAGTCGGAGCACAGACACCTGTGGTGCCTACTACTACTACACCAGCTCTTCAGGAGAGCCTCGTACAATTCCTGAGCATGTTTGGTACTCTAGTTCAGGCAGGGTTTATTCCCTTTGCTCCAACCACATCTCAGGCCGGGGGAAGAGCGCACACTCTTGCCGCCCGCACCCCCAGCAACGGGTTCAGGTTGATCAGATTCTAGAGGTTATACTGGTACCACCTGTAGCCCAGTTCAACCCGAGGGTAGGACGGTAGTTTCCGAGGAGGAGCAGCGTAGGCTCGAGAGGTACAACAAGTACGACCCTCCTACATTCAATGGTCTAGAAATAGAGGATGCTCAGGGATTTGTGGAGGAGTGCCACTGTATCCTCTGCATTATGGGCATAGAAGAGTTGAGTGGGGTTTCATTCACTGCTTTTTTGCTTCGAGGGGCAACCTATCAGTGGCGGCGCACTTATGAGTTGGACAGTCCAGCTGAGGCATCTTCCCTTACATGGACTCAGTTCTCGGACATGTTTTTTTAGAGAGTATGTCCCCTAGAGCCTCAGGGAGGCATGGCGCGCGGAGTTTGAGCAGTTGTGCCAGGGTGCTATGACTGTATCAGAGTATGCAGTCGATTTCAGTAACTTGGCTAGACACGCACCGGCCTTGGTTTCTACAGTTCGAGAGAGGGTTCATCGGTTTATTGAGGGACTCCATCCCATAGCTTGTTTTGAGTGTGGCGACACTCGCCATATGGTGAGGGATTGCCCCAGACTTAGGAGGGGTGCACTTCCACAGACTTCTCAGCCACATCGTGCTCCACAAGGTTCCCAAGCTATGATTACAGCACCAGCTGCCACTCCACCTGCTCAGCTAGCTCGAGGTAGAGGTCGGGGATATAGAGGTCGCCCTAGAGGGGGAGGCCAGGCCAGATACTATGCCCTTACTGCTCGTACAGAGGCCATTGCTTCCGATTCTGTCATTACAGGTATTGTTCCAGTCTGTCATAGAGATGCATCGATTCTATTCGATCCAGTCTCCACTTATTCCTATGTGTCCTCTTATTTTGCCCCGTATTTGGGCGTATCTCGGGATTCTTTTAGTCCCCCTGTTTATGCATCTACTCCTGTGGCAGATTCTCTTGTTGTGGACCGCGTGTATAGATCGTGTTTGATTACTCTTAGTGGTTTTGAGACCAGAGCCGAGTTATTTTTGCTCAACATGGTAAATTTTGATGTTATTTTGGGCATGGACTGGTTGTCACCCCATTATGCTATTCTTGATTATCACGCCAAGACCGTGATGTTGGCTATGCCAGGTTTACCACGATTAGAATGGAGGGGTACCTTCAATTACACTCCCAGCAGAGTTATTTCATTTCTTAAAGCTTAATGAATGGTTGAGAAGGGGTGTGAGGCGTATCTAGCCTATGTGAGAGATGTCAGTATTGATACCCCTACAGTTGAGTCAGTCCCAGCAGTGAGGGATTTCCCTGATGTGTTACCAGCTGATCTTCAGGGCATGCCACCCGACAGAGATATCGAATTTGGTATTGATTTGTTGCCGGGCACTCAAGGCCCATATCTATTCCTTCTTATCGTATGGACCCTCCTAAGTTGAAAGAGTTGAAGGAACAGTTACAGGAATTGCTTGATAAGGGTATCATTTGGAGGCACTATTTGTACGGTGTCCCTTGTGAGATCTACACTGATCACCGGAGTTTTCAGCATCTGTTCAAGCAGAATGATCTTAATTTAAGTCAGAGGAGGTGGTTAGAGCTGCATAAGGATGATGATAACACCATTCTGTACAACCCTAGGAAGGCCAATGTAGTGGGTGATGCTTTGAGTCGCTGGGTGGAGAGTTTGGGGAGCTTAGCATATCTACCAACAGTAGAGAGGCCTATGACGTTGGATGTTCAGGCCTTAGCCAGCCAGTTTGTGAGATTAGATATTTCTGAGCCGAGTCGAGTATTGGCTTGTGTGGCCTCTCGGTCTTCTCTTTATGATCGTATCAGGGAGCGCCAAAATGATGACCCCCATTTGCTTGTCCTTACGGACACGTTTCAGCACGGTGATTCTAAGGAGGTCACTATTGGGGATGATGGCACCTTAAGGATGTAGGGTAGGCTATGTGTGCCCAATGTAGACGAATTGCGTGAGTTGATTCTTCAGGAGGCTCACAGCTTGCGATACTCCATTCATCCCGGTTCCACGAAGATGTAGCAAGACATGAGTTAGCAGTATTGGTGGCATAGAATGAAGAAGGACATAGTGGAATATGTGGCCCGGTGTCTAAATTTCCAGTAGGTGAAGTATGAGCACCAGCGACTGGGTGGATTGCTTTAGAAGTTAGAGATTCCGACATGGGATCTCGTTGTTGAACTCCCACGGACTCAGCGGAAATTTGATGCAGTATGGGTGATTGTGGATAGGTTGACCAAGTCAGTTCACTTCCCTCCTGTGATGACTGCCTATTCTTCCGAGCAGCAGGCTCGAGTTTATATCAGTGAGATTGTCAAACTTCATGGCATGCCAGTATCTATCATCTCTGATCAGGGTACACAGTTCACATCACGGTTCTTGAGAGCCATACAGCATGAGTTGGGTACTCTAGTGGAGTTGAGCATATCATTTCACCCTTAGATGGACGGACAGTCCGAGTGCACTATTCAGATCCTTGAGGATATGCTCCGTGGGTGTGTGATAGAGTTTAGAGGTTCTTAGGATCGGTTCTTGCCACTTATAGAGTTTGCCTACAACAAAAGTTATCGGGCCAATATTCAGATGGCACCGTCTGAGGCTCTGTATGGTAGGTGGTATCGGTCCCCCGTGGGTTGGTTCGAGCCGGACGAGGTTAGATTATTGGGAATAGACTTGGTTTTGGATGCCTTGGAGAAGGTTAAGGTGATTCAGGATAGACTTCGCACAGCCCAACGCAGACATAAGAGTTATGCGGATCAGAAGGTTCGCGATGTTTCATTCATGGTTGGAGAGTGGGTCTTGCTCCAGGTTTCTCCAATGAAGGGCGTTATGAGGTTCGGAAAGAGGGGAAAGCTGAGCCCAAGGTTCATTGGTCTATTTGAGGTGTTGTAGCGAGTTGGGGAGGTTGCTTATGAGCTTGCCTTGCCTCCCAATGTAGCAGGCGTTCACCCGGTATTTCATGTTTCGTTGCTCTGGAAGTATCACGATGATCCATCTCATGTGTTGGATTTCAGCTTAGTCTAGTTGGACAAGGATCTATCCTATGTTGAGGAGCTAGTGGATATTTTGGAAAGGCAGGTCTGAAAGTTGAGGTCAAAGAACATTGCATCAGTAAAGGTTGAGTGGTGGGGTCAGCCGGTCGAGGAGGCGACTTGGGAGACCGAGTAGGATATGCACAACCGTTATCCTCATATTTTCACCACTTCAGATATGTCTCTATGCTTGTTTGAGGACGAACAATTGTTTTAAGAGGGGGAGGATGTAACGACCCGGCCGGTCGTTTTGAGATTTAGAGCCCCGATCCCCTATTAACTTCTTTCCCCATGTCTATTTCTACTATTGTGACTTGCTGGGACGTTTCGTTTTGGTTTTTCAAAGTGTTTGGGATAATTAGTCCCTAAATGGAGGTTTAAGCCTTAGGATTTGGACCATAGTCGGAGTTGTGTGAAGACGACTCCGGGATGGAGTTCTATCAATTTCGTTAGCTCCATTGGGTGATTTTGGGCTTAGGGGCGTGTCTGGATTGTGTTTTGGAGGTCTGTAGCTCATTTAGGCTTGAAATGATGATAGTCAAATTTTTGGAGAATTGGACCGGTAGTGGAATTTTGTATATCGGTGTCGGATTCTAATTCCGAAAGTTGGAGTAGGCCTGTAATGCTGATTATGACTTGTGTGCAAAATTTGAGGTCATTCAGACGTGGTTTGATAGGTTTCGGCATTGGTTGTCGAATTTGGAAATATGAGTTCTTTAAGTTTGAATCAGAGGATGATTCATGATTTTAGCATTGTTTGAGGTGGTTTGAGGGCTCGACTAAGTTCGTATGATGTTTTAGGATTGGTTGGTATGTTTGGTTGAGGTCCCGGGGCCTCGGGTGAGTTTCGGATGCTTAAAGGATGGAAAATTAGACTTGTGCATATTCTGAAGTTGCTGGTTTTCTGGTGTTTTCGCACCTGCGGTGGAAAGACCGCAGGTGCGGCCCCGCAGAAGCGTGGAGAAGGTCGCAGGTGCGCTTTTGGTCATAAGTGCCTGTGAGCGCAGATGCGAGATGAGGGCCGCATATGCGCATCCGCAGATGCGATGAAATGGTCGCAGACGCGGTTTGGGTAGGAAGCCAAGTTTCTACAGAAGCGGACGATGGAGCACAGAAGTACATCCCCAAATGGGGATATATGTACGCAAGTGAGGAACCTTGTAGTTTAATGAAATTCCGTAGGTGCGGAGTTTTAGCCGCAAATGCGGTACCGCAAAAGCGGGTAATTGACCGCAAGTGCGGTTTAACTAGCAGAAAAAGGGCAAAATCGAGGCTTTGAATTCATTCTTCATTTTTGGAGTTGAGAGCTCGGAATTGGTGATTCTTCGAGGGACTTTCAGAGAGAGCTTTGGGGTAACGATTCCTAACTCATTTTTTGTTGTGAATTTTACCCGATTCCGAGGCGTGGGCCTAGGGAGGCTTTTTGGGCGATTTTCTAATTTCTTGCCTTAGCTTTGATTTCATTAGCTAGATTAGTTTCTTGTAGTTATATTTATGTTATGTAATTGGTTTTGGCTAGATTTAGGTCGTTCGGAGTCAGATATTCGTGGAAAAAGCATTGTGACGGATTGATTTGAGCTTGGTTCGAGGTAAGTGGCTTGCCTAACCTTGTGTGGGGGAACTACCCTTAGGATTAGGTACGGTTTTTTATATGTGAGCGTCGTGTACGTGAGGTGACGAGTACGTAGACGGGCTATTTTTTTTTTGGTAAAACTCCATTTTTCATTAAGTCATAACTTGTTTCTCCTAATTTGAACTACACTACCATATGTAACTATCCCGTTTAGTGTAGAATAGCATGCCTACGTGTTTTAACTGCCCATCTGAACTCTGTGCAGCATGTTTAGTGAAATTACCTGCCTTTCTTGACTTAGTCTAAATTGTAGGTTTTATTGCTATATCTGTTATTTCTTTTGGTTGAGCTGCATATTTACTTTGGGACTACAAAACGGTATTACGGGAGATCCCCCTGCACTGCATATTTACTTTGGGACTACGGAAGGTTATTCCGGGAGATCCCCTTTTTCTGCATATTTACTTTGGGACTATGGAACGGTATTCTGGGAGATCCACCTGTACATTTACGTTTGGGACTACGAGACGATATCTCGGGAGATCCCCTATTGTTATCACTGTGTTTTGAGCTATTGTCTTTCTATGATTCTGTTCCTATTAGATTTTCAGTTTTATTTTGACTGTGATATTTCATTCTATTTATACCAGTAGGTCCCTGACTTGATCTCGTTACTACTCGATCGAGGTTAGGCTTGGCACTTACTAGGTACTGTTGTGGTGTACTCATGCCCTTTCCTGTACATATTTTTTGTGTGCAGATCCAGGTACCGCTTTTCAACCGCATTATTAGTGAGGCGAGCAAGTTGTAGAGACTTCAAGGTATATCTGCCGCGTCCGCAGACCTAGGAGTCCCTATCTACTCTTCCCCGTGTCAACCAGTTCTTGTGTTTCCTTTTGATAGATTCTGGAGTATAGAAATACTGTTTTCTTTCTATACCTTGTGACTTACGATATTCTGGATTTTGGGAGAGTTTATGTACATTTAGAGAGTGGTTATTGTATATGCCGAGCGACATCTTAATTTCTTATGAAAAAAATTAATTACCTGTTAGTTGTTAGCTTTTATGTTTTTGTTTTATTTTTTCGCAATTGTAAGGCTTACCTAGTTGTACAGGCTAGGTGACGGCACGACGTTTCACTGAGGGAGAACTCGAGTCGTGACAAGACGAGATGCTCCTTAGTTTGAAAGAGAAGAGAACAGAGATAGTAGTACCATTGTTACACAACCATTCACAAAAAAAAAAACAACTTAAAAGTACTAGTCATAGAAATAGTAAAAAGACTAAGGTAGGACAGAAATCATTCAACTGGACACCGGGAAAGGAACTGTTTTAAGGGGCACTAGAAGGCAGAAGCAAGGATGAGGAGGCAAGGGTTCTGAGAAGAATGTCGGTCAAGCATTTGCAGACACTTGTTCGTTAATCAGTCACACTTTCAGATCCTCGACCTATTTCCTGAGATCTGCATTTTCTTTGGTCAGGCAAGCAACCTCTGTGCCTTGTGCACTCCTAGAACTAGGTGCCTCCTAGGCCTGACTAAGCTGCCCTTCAAGAATGACAATCCGTGCCTTCAACCTCCATATCTCCTCATCGGCAGCATTCTGAGCATCAATCAATTGAGAGATAGTGGAATTACTGCCAACACCCCCTTATCTCCTCATTTGCAGCATTCTAAACATCAATCAATTGAGAGATAGTGGAATTGCTGCTAACACCCCCATTCTTGTCAATACACTCACATTCCTCCAAGGTTGTCTTTGAGAAAGTTTGCTTGCGAGTTCCCACGGTTGCTCTTCCCAAGGGGACCTTAAGAATTTTTTGGGTTAGCAAACTTATGTCGCAGGTATTTCAACAATGACCTATATTAGTATTGTAAATTTATTTTAACTTGTCAATTTTGTGTAAAACTTTTTCTAAAATGAAGTATCTGACGCCATTCTTAAGTATTTCGTTTTCTAAGTATTCGAAGATATTTCATCAATAACTATTGAAAAATAAAAATTAACAATACCAAATATTAGTATAACTTACAGGTGGTATGAAAATAATTCTATGTATTTGCAAAATCGACTGAAATGTTAACTCAAAGGAGCTTTATATTTCATGTTAAAAATGAAGAACGAGGTATTATTTTCTTACCTTAAAGATTAGGGGAGTCAAATGGAATTTGCACATTTTTTTAATACAATACTATGGGTAATTCTTTTCAATTTTTAAAACTTTTACTCTAATTCAGAGTGATTGAAGGTCATTTTTTACCTATTGAAGATACAAGGGATAATTGGCTCATCTTGACTGTTGCTTCAAGATCAAGAGGGATTTGTGTTCCAATCAAAAAGGTGAAGGGATATTATTTTACAAATCACAAGGTTAAGGGTGGTAAATGAAATTTACTTGAATTTTCACACTATTAGATTAAACTAATTTACAACAAGATATTTATATCAAATATAGAAATGAAGTAATAACATGTAATGACGATTCAATCATACTGATTATAGACGCTCTTTATACTATGAGCATATATAACTTAATTTTTTTGCTGTTTACCGCAAGAATATTAAATCAGGAATTGTAATTTAATAATCAGTGTTCCAATTTTATATTAATTAGGTGTAAAGTTTTAACTCAACAAAAAAAAAATTCACTCTATCGTCTTTCCTCTTGCTATTCACGGGCTAACTCAGGTTCAAAAAAACTTTTTAAAAGTAAAAGAGGTAAAAGTATTAATAGTTGCTCAATTAGCTTCTAATTATTGAGAAAGAAAGTTATATGGCTCCAAGACGATTATTGTTGTAAAACATGTTATAATTAGAAGATGCTAGAAGATAATTGCAAATCATTTCGAAAAGAAAAAAGAAAGCGGCAATAACAAAACTAGAGTGGCATTGTTATTATTTATTATCCCTCCCCCCCCCCCCCCCGTCCGTTATGGGGTAAGAATAAAATGGCACTTGCTATTTATATCAAATAACATCAACTTATCATGATTAAAAAACTAAATCATTCCGCTGCCTCAATTTAATATTTCTCTACTTGAAGATATAGTGTAGATGACAACTAACCATATATATCTCGCGCGACTTATCATACAAAATGTGGTGCCAAATCTTAAGAACAATAGTTGATATCTCTAAGTCATGAGTTAGATGATTCTTCTCAAGATTCTTCTAGATCACCGGACCCTTTCTCAAGTCAAACAAGTTAAAGGAGCACAAAAATCCTCATTACCCAAAATTAGCTTTTTCTATTGACAGAAAATGGTGAATCTAGACAGAAAATGAAAAAAGAAAGTTAATGTGAGTGATAATTGAAGAATTAAGAATTTAGGCAAAGTTTGTTAAAGAGCGAGATGAATGAACTCCAAAAATCTTGAGATAGTAATTAATTTCTCACATAAGACTAATACCTACTACTATATACACAGTCAAAATATGAAACTTGAGTGATTGGGGCTCTCTAGGGACTCTGAAGTTAAGGATTTGGAGGGCTGCCTTTTTTTGATTCGATGTCTCTACATGTTACTTAAAAACAAGGCAAACAAAATAAATAAAATTTGCACAACTTTTAAATATTTGCGGATCTTTTCTTTTTGCCGTTTGGTCACAAGAATATTTGGAAGCTCTAATTGTATGGTTGCAACCTCACCTTGTATTAATTATTATGCGTAGATAATTAGTTCAATTAGTAGCGGGTAATTGTCTACTCTAACTGTTTACCCTCAAAATCGAACAATAATTGAATTTGTAAGTAGTTTTAAGGATACGTGGATTAAATTGATACAAAGCGATAAATAAAATTGCAATTGGAATAAAGTACGATAAGTCAGATTCAGACCACACGAATTGAACAATAACAACCCTGAGGAGGTGGATCGCCCTTGAATATAATGCACTTTGATCAGTATTAAAACACAGTAGAATAACAACTTTAAAGAGAAAATAACAGTATATTGCTTTGGAATGCGTGTTACAATGTATTTTAAAAATAATCAGATCCCCTATATATAGTAGGGGAATCCTACTTTAGGTAAAATTGTATAAAAGGTAAAAAATCCTATGATTTGCTAACTAGCCGGTTTCTTATTGATACGTGCCGAGATTCCCGCCGTGATACCTAACTGGTTACGGGTATTTCGGCCTTCTGTTGTTCGGTCTGGCAATGTTTCCTCGAGCTCATTTGGGATCAGGGTCGATTCCGGGGGCATGGTCTCGATGTTCTCAAGGACGGGCATTCTGACTTTGCATCCTAGTTCGATGGAGCTCGAGGTCGATCTTCAAACTTTCACGTTTCTATCCCGATTTGTCATGCAATAGCCGAGCCCAATTTTGACCGTATACAGATAGTCCCCTCGTTTTTCGGAGAATAATCGATGGGAAACGATATGAGCTCCCGATTCTTGCCTCGATACTCCGCGTCGGAAATGACAAAATGAACAAAATGTCTCATCAATCACGTCTTAATGGCATTAAATGCTCGTCAGTTGTTGGTCGTCCACTCTTGATGTTGAACCGTCATTTGAAAATTATAAATACCCTCTTCTTCATTTGTTCAAACTTTACATCCAACCTTCTTTACTCTTGTTCTAATAAATCTTTGCAATTTCTAGCACTTGTACCCAGATTTCTTGAGATCTTTGTAAGAACTCTCACTTGTCTTCACTCCAAACCACTAAGCGTACCATTTTTAACTTCCTCTCCTTCATTTTTATTTAAAAGAAAATGGCGAAGACCTCTAAGAAAGTTCCTCAAAAAGAAACCGCTTCTTTATCACGTCCGGCTGGGGAGGAACCAGCGACAGAACCTCTTCTTGGCGCGTTTATTCCTAACGGGTGCTCGGTGAATGCCGACTTCAAGGGTGAAAAACCTTCACCCGTTCGGGGCTGGCGTGAGAAAGTCTCGAGGTATATTTGCTTGATCATCGAAGAGATCCTCCCTATAGTAAAAAAGCACGATAACTGGGTTGGAAAAGACGTGGTGGTTCTCGCACCCGAAGAAGATATCACTACCACGTTAAGGGATACTTAAGTGTTTATGCTTAGTCCTTTATGTTGGGCCCGTTGGACCCGGTGATCATCGAGTTCTGGAAAAGGTACGAGGTTTGCCTTGGTCAGATCCACCCCTCGTTTTGGAGGATAGTCATTCTTCTCTGATTCTTCGTGAGTAAGATTGATGGATGCCCATTTACCGTTGACCATCTGATGCGCCTATACAGTCCCCGATTCTTCCGGCCGGGAGGGGGGGGGGGGCTGATTAAACTTGCACACCGGGATACTAAAGCCCCGTTCTCGAGCATTCATGAAGATTCAGACCGAGGTTGGCTAGGCTGATTTGTCCGAGTGAGGACCTCAGACCTAATCCCGGCCAAGTACAAGCGATTCCCCGAGGAGTGGAACAAAAAACGTAAGCAAAGTTCCGTTTTTCCCCAGAATTTTATTTTTACTCTCTCTTTCTCCTTTCTTATCGATGTTTTTGTGATGATGCATCTGTTGCTCGGGTTCCGGATGTAGTTCCTCGACTCAAGGAGTGGGTCAAGGGCGTTTTCTCACAGAAACCGTATTCCGAGCGCGCATGGTGTGAACTTTCGAAGGGCGGTGGGAGGCCCGTTCTCACAATGAGATTACTTTCTTGAGTGAACAACACTTGGGTTTCCTTGTTCTGCTGAGTTCTTACTTATTTCTTTTTTCTTTGCTGGTGTTTCCAAGGATGTCGCCATGAGGCCTCCATCTGGTGACGAGGATAGCCCCGTCGAGTACCCTGCTCCGAGGCAGGGTGAGGAGAATAAAAGTAAAAGGCCTCCTAGTTATCAAAACCCAGAGATGAAAAAACTGAGAAAGAGGATGGTGCGCAAATCCAATGAAAGCACAAGCGCCACAGAGCTCCCATCGTACTCACTCCATTGCTTGAGGGCTGAGTCCGAAGAAGAAGAAGAAACTTCCCAACCAGTGGCCCGCATGTGATGCGACACCGAACTGCCTCAAACTAGGGGGGCCGATGAGGGGGCAGTGGCCGAGGCCTCCAAACCAGAGAGAGGCGAGGCCATTTTTCCCCAAGCTAGGGAGGTCGACAAAGAGACCACGACCGGTGCTTCTCCGGCAGAGGATAATGACACGAAGAATGCACTTGGGGTGATAGATCTCTATGAGTCGCCTTCATTTACTGACTCCTTGATCAACGAGGCCCAGACGCTGAAAGGAAGCCCAAATGAGGTGCCCCAAGGGGCGACAGAACCCTTTCACAGCTTTTTGGATTGTTTAGATTCTACGGCCTCGGAGGACATCACCGGGTTGGGTGAGTTATCGGTACCAAATAAGAGTCCCTCGTCGGGAACCAACGACCTTTTTTCATGTCCGAAACTAGTAAATCGGTTCCCAGCTCCGAGTGCAGATCCTGACCAAAAGCGGTCAATTATTATGTCTATTGCGGAGAATGCATGCTCTCTGCCCCCATGGGGGTTACAAGTTATCTTCGGTGCCTGGTGACCGAAGAGGATCAAGAAAAGATGACAGGTGGACACACCCTGCCTGTTCAACGAATCCCAATAGGCATTAAACCGTGTAACTTTGAATGCCTCTTGACGACTTCTATTTTGTACTTAGATTAAGTCATAAAAGATTGTAACTCTTTACTTTGTGTTTGTATGCCTCGGTGCTCCATCAAGATACTTTTCTCTGATATCGAGAAGAGTTAATCTAACATGAGGTCTAGACCCGAGGGCTCATTGAGAAGAGGGATTCTTACAAACTTCTCAGTGAGCAACGTGAGGGGGAGGTCAAGAAACTCCAAGCTGAGTTAGAGGCAGCTCGAAGGAGAATACCAACCTAGTCGAGCAAGTAAGGAGAGTATTTAAGGTTAGTGACGATGAGGCAGATACGACGACTGATGGTCCGAACCCGTAGGTCCAACGGAAGCTTGACCAGATCGAATAGTTCCGGGCAGAAGTGGATGCGGTAAAGGCCGAGGCCGAAGAATGGGAAAGGAACATGGACCGCCTGGCCTCAGAAAAGGAGACTGCCCAAACATAAGTGGCTTCGACAGAGGTCTAGTTTTGAGCTGTAAAGTAGAAGTCCTTGCTGCAGGCCAAGAAGATCGAGGAGCTCCAGTCCCAATTGAATTTGGTTATCTCTGATCGAGAAAATCTGGCCATGGAGCTTGAATCGGTCAAGTCGGAGGCCAAAGTAATTAAAGTTGATGCCGATGAGATGGTGGCCATTTATAAGGCTGATGCCGAGGCGGCTCAGGTTCGAGCAAAAGATCTCATCGAGCACATGAAGTTGCAATCTCGAAGGGAGGCCGTTGAGGAGATTCACGCTCGGGGTTTCGACTTATCGCCTGAGATTGAGACTGCCAAAAAGCTCGAAGCCGAAGCCAAAAAATTGGCCTATCTCGAAGACGACGAGGAGTCCAAAGATTAGGCAAGTCCGAGGGTGGCGGAGACCCCGAAGGTGATTATGCTGCCCCCGACGAAGACTAAGATACTTAGGCCTTTTTTAGATGTTTTTGTTTTTTGTATTATCTTTTTCTCAGGCTGTTTGGCCTTTGTAAAAATTTGCACTAGGGCTGTTTGGCCCTTGTAAAAAGAATTTTGGCGTATTGGCCTCGTGGCCACTTAAACTTGTACCAGTTTGTAAAGCCGATACATAAACTTACAGCTTTCCCATTTGAACACTCCAACTTGACAGAATGAGTACTAATAAATCACTTTGACCATGGACTATGCTTATGTGGCAGTGACATAGGTGATGTGGACAAAATGCGTATCAATCACGCAGAAAATGCGTGTGAATGCAATAATCTGATTAAAGAAAATACTATAATCAATAGGAAATAAATTAAAAAAATAAAAAAGGAAAGGAAAAAAACGACCCCTAGCCCGTCAGTACTCATTTCCGCTCGCTTTCTTCTCTTCAACTTAAGCAAGAAGAGAGAACATCAGAAAGTTTAATTCTGGCCAAAATTTGATATGAAGATTTTGTATTTTTACTTATATCTCACGATTTTGGTGTTTTAGAAAAGATGGGGTTATGATTGGTTTCCAGCAAAGTGGGGTGGCAGCCATTTAAGTTTTGTGGTGGTCAAAAGTACTCACCACTCTAAACCACCGGTGATCTGAAGAAAACCCTATCATCGAATCTCTTTGGCAAAACAATAACAAAAAAGGAGTAGATATTTGCAATGGTATTTCGTGGCCTCCACTGTTTCAAAACAATTGATTCCTATTGAATTTATGAAATTCCAAAATTCAATTTTTTTCTGATCGAATCACGACCATAGTGGAGTTGTGAAATTGATTCAAAATAAGAGAGAAAGAACAATAAGGAAAAAGAGAAAGGAGAAGAAAGAATTAGAATAAGGCAAGAAAGGGAGGTGGGTGAACGAAGAAGAAGGAGGTGTCAAGTATTTTTCCTCTTTTTTTCTTTTCTGTTATTAATTTGTGACTTCTTTTTTGTTGATTTAGTATTTTAAAATGGGACCCACAAATAAAACATGTCAAGTAATAAATAATCTAACATATGACGTGTTGTACATGTCAGCGCAATTGATATACACGCTCTACTGGATGTATTTATTAGTACTCATTCTGTCAAGTTGGAGTGTTCAAATGGGAAAACTGTAAGTTTATGTATCGGCTTTACAAACGGGTACAAGTTTAAGTGGCCACGAGGCCATTTCGCCAAGAATTTTTGATTATGTATACAAGACTTTTTTTCCTTCAACAACTTTTGAATTTTCTCTTTGCTTTATTTACTTATATTTTCAAAGATCTAAATGCCTTAACATAAAATAGTTTGGTTATGCTCGGAGGTCTGAACAAACCTTGCCTTCAACTTTATTTTATTTTATGGCTTCGCGGGGGTTCGGCGTGACCGGAAATTTCTCCACCAATTTACTTAGACTTTATTAGATCATAGTCTGCCGAGGGTAGCCCTTAGAACCGGTGAAGAAATTTTAAGTCCTTGTTTTTGTTACGGGTCTCGGACATCTTCGTGCTGTTTTAATTCGGCCGTAGACTTTTTAGTTCGGGTGCTGCCTAGTGGGCTTGTCACCCCAAGTTATCCGGAGTTTTCTAAGATAATAGTCCGTGAGTGGGGATGGTCGTGACCTTTACGATTCGGGCGTTGCTTGATAGGTCTTATGCCCCCGAACTCGGATAGCCCGGACCATCCGAGCTTGTTTTCGGATGGTAGTCCCCGAGTGAGAGTGATTGTTCGAACTCGGATTAAGGTGGCCCTTGGGCTCGATACCTTTAGGGGGTCGGATATAGGAAATTCCTTGAGAAATGCAAGAAAATATTTTAAAAGGACAAGATATTTATCCACAAGGAAGATACTTCTTTTTATTCTTGTGCAAAATAGTTATACATTAGTACATGCTTTGTGCCAGGGCTAAAGTAGTCTATGCGGTCATGGTTCATTTGATCATTTGGCCCTTACAATATATCCTATTTATCGAGACCCTTCAATCACGAAGTTTCTTTCCTTGCTAAAATCGATATCCGAGGATGATGCCCCCCAGTATTCGAGGTTGATCATAGAGAGAAGCCTCGGATACTGTTGATGTAATCTTTGACACCGGTTTATGATCGACATTCTATTCAAAGTAAGCATGTTCTACTGTTGCCTCGTTAAAAACCTTGCCAGAATACCCATTTGGGAAAATACAGGTTCAAGGGAAAAAGAGTGCAACGCATGCTTTCAGACCTAAAAATCAGTACCGCTTTTTGCTGGGTACCTGCAAGTGTTAGTTCAAAAATAAGTAAAAAGGAAATGAATGTGGTCGTACCTTAGCAGTAGTATCGTTTCAAGTGAGTTATGTTCTAGTTATTCGGTAGCCGTTCACCGTTCATTGCCCCGAGTTTGTACGATCATTTTCCAGTGATCTCGAGAATTTGGTACGGTCCTTCCCAGTTCAGCCCCAACTTCCCTTCATTCGGATTCCGAGTTTTCAGTGTGACCTTCCTTTATACTAAGTCCCCGATATTAAAGAGTCAAAGGTTGGTCCTTCGATTGTAGTATCTCTCGGTCCGCTATTTTTGGGCGGCCAACCGGACGAGGGTGGCTCTGCGCCTTTCATCTAATAACTCCAAGCTTGTACTCATGGCCTCGTCATTCGATTTCTTTATTGCATATTGGATCTGATACTTGGTTCACCGACTTCGAGCGGTATTAGAGCTTCGGCGCCGTAAAACCAACGAGAATGGGGCGGCCCCGGTACTGGACTTCGAGGTCGTACAGTATGCCCATAGGACCTTAGATAGGATTTCCTTCCATTTCATTTGGCGTCATTTAACCTCTTTTTGACGTTTTGGAGTATGCTTTTGTTGGTCAATTCTGCTTGTCCATTCCCACTAGGGTGATAAGGTGTTGGTAGGATCCTTTTGATCTTATGGTCTTCGAGAAATTTGGTCACTTTGCTGCCGATAAATTGTTTCCCGTTGTCGCACACGATTTTGGATGGCATTCCGAACAGACATATAATGTGGTCCCAAATGAAGTCGATGACTTCCTTCTCCCCGACCTTCTCATATGTCTGGGCTTCAACCCATTTAGAAAAATAGTTAGTCATAAATAATATGAATTGAGCCTTACCAGGTGACCATGGAAGGGGGCCAACGATGTCCATTCCCCACTTCATGAACGCCCATGGTGACAACACCACATGCATGAGCTGTCCGAGTTGATGTATCATCGGAGCATGTCTTTAACATTGATCAAACTTTCGTACGAACTCCTTTGCATCCTTTTCCATATCAGTATAGTAGTAGTCGGCTCCGATTTACCTTTCGAACCAATGATTCGACGCCTGAATGATTTCCTCAGGTGCCCTCGTCAACTTCCCTCCAAATGTACTCCATATCTCCTGGTCCTAGATATATTGCTAGTTGGCCATTGAACGTTCTTCTTAACAAGGATCTGTCTTCGGACAAGCTAAACCGGGCTGCCTTTGTATGTAGGGTCCTTGATTCTTTTGGATCCGAGGGTAGCTTCCCAGTCTTCAAAAGTTCTACATATTTGTTTCTCCAATCCCAAGTCAAGCTTGTAGTTTTATTTTGGCGTGACATTCTTCCACCACCGATCTCATGAGTTGTACGACTGCCCCCAAATCTCGACCGACGACCCTAAGTTTGAAGGGCATCGCCCTCGCTATTTTTATCCCGAGGTACATGTTGCAATGTCCACTCCTTGAACCGGTGTAATGTTACCTACAACTTATCTAGGTACCTTTGCATTCGTTCTTCTCTGACCTCGAATGTCCCATTAACATGGTTCACACAAGGAGGGAGTCGCACTTAGCTTCGATCACCTCCGCCCGAAGCTTTTGGCTAGTTCGAGACCTGCAATTATGGCCTCATATTCAGCCTCATTGTTAAATTAAGGATTTTGAGATTTGAAAGTCTCCATTTGAATTTCTTATTTTTGAAAAGAACTGAGGAATATTATAATAATTTGAGAAATCTATGTTCAACCGCGTCGCAAGTATATTCCACGTAAAGGTTAATAAATGCAGCAATGATTCGTGCCGTTCGACCCTCGACAGTGCACAATTTGAATATTTATGTTGGATCGGACCGTACAACCTCGGCATGACTTGCGCATGATAATTCTTTGGAACTAATAATAATTTACATTGTTTCGTTGGCTTGAGATATAAATTGTTAACTGATGAAAATTAATTTGGAAATTTCTATTAGTAAAAGGATTGTTTATTATTTCCGGTTATTGAGTTTTCAGCTATATTAGGTAATCCATGCTTAATTATAACATCGGTATTTTATTGTTAGCCCATAGTAAGTGTCGGAGTCGACCCCTCGCTACTAATTCATCGAGGTTAGACATGATACTTATTGGGTATGCGTTGATTTATGTACTCATACTACACTTGTTGCACATTTTTGTGCATGTAAATATATGTCTAGTTGCCTTGTGAGCGCAGAGGCGTGGTTAATGCGGGGACATAGGTGAGCTGCATTCCATGTTACGATCCGCAGCCAGTAGAGTCTCCTTCAGAACTATTTATATTTTTCTTATCTAATTTGTATTCCGCACATATGTTGTATTTTATTTTACTCCTTAGTTGATGCTCATGCACTTGTGACACAGGGATTTGGGGGTACTTATGAGTTGTTCAGGATTGTAGTGGTGAAAACATTATCATTTACTTTACAAATTTTATCTCTTTTTATTAAATTGAAGGAAATTATGATTTCAAAAATACTAAAATAAGTAATTAAGTTAATCAATTATGGTTGACTTGCTTGACAGTGGTGTTAGGCGCTATCACGACCTTTAATGGATTTTGGGTCGTGACAACATGGTATCATAGCACTAGGTTCACTTAGGTCTCACGAGTCATGAGCGAGTCTAGTAGAGTCTTGCGGATCGATACAGAGACGTCTGTACTTATCTTCGAGAGGCTACATGTCTGTTAGGAGCACTTACCTTCTTGATTCCTCATCGTGCAATTTGATTCCTTCGAGGCTTATGCCTTTATTTCTTTCCTATTCAATCTTATGCAATGTGAATCACTTGTTATCAATTGGGAATCGAGGAATCGTAATGGAACTACAAATGTGGTGCAGGATGTTTCTCCCTACGTAATTGATTGGGCTATTGCCTTTGCCTTGCGCAAGGATGTTCCGTCATTTCAGCTCGGTATCAGTTATGCCTATGGTTTTGAAGTTGGGAACTGATTGTTATGATGATTCGTGCGTTGTTATTTTACAACGTTGGTGTAATGGTAGAGTGCTTATTGTTATATCCCGCATTTCGTACGTGAAAGTTTCAACATAAGTTGATCGATGTAGACTCGGGGATGAGATTATTTTTGAGATTATGAGCATTAATGCTATTTATAACAAGCGATAAGTAAGTGCTGTGAAGGATAAAGGGTAAACGAATCAAAGAAAATGAGTTTTGTTGAAGGTTGTCGATTTGGGATAAAATACGGTCCGAGCTACAATACCCGGCATTTATGGACTAATACCATACAAGGTACCCTATGACCAAAATAGTAGGGTATGTAAAGTGTATTAAAAGTGAGTAGTATTTTAAGTAACTTGAGAATTCTTAATTATGTGGGTAATGAGATATTTACCTAATTAACTAAGAAATTATGGGATAAGATTAAACCCCCCCCCCCCCCCCCCAGTCGTTTTAAAGTGACTCTTATAGTCTTAGATATATGGCACAATTTGGAGAATTATAGTGGCTTTGGCATCCATTAAGTGGGCCACACCCACTAAAGGTTTCCTACAACTAGTAAGATGTTTATTCCTTAGTAAAATAGATCAAGGATCAAGAATTGAATTGAATCTCTTAGAGAATGGGCTAATTGTGAGTTGCCATCATACTACATTTAGTCACATTTTTTCAATATAAATTCATGTATGCCTTACAAATCAAATGGAATATCTTGTGTAAGCAGAGTGGGCTGATCGTGAGTAAGTAAGAAAGCAAAAAATTCCATACCAAATTCTAAGAGAATCGGTTCAGGTATGCTAAGGCTATCCCTTCTTTATTTTTGGCATGGTCCATACGATACATACGAAATGAGCAAATGCACAACTCCCATAAATAACTCTATTCATAAAAATACTAGAGGTTCCTATGTCCTCGATTCTCATATTTCTTATTATTTCTATCGACTGTTCATGGGTGTCAGAAAATATGTAAGTTAATAAGAGTTTACTTCATGATATTAATCAGAGGCATAATGGTCTTATGAAGTTTCGAGAGATTTTTATTGACATACTTATCATGCATTGCATTCATTTATACATGTACATTGACACATGACCAGATGGCATTATATACATTATATATGTATATATATGTATATGGAATATGGGAGAAGGTTACGGCTTTATATACGTACCACCACCTGATCAGCTGGTATACGTTAATGATTTTACCCATAGTGGCTGAGATGATATGATGGCATGCTCTTAGAGGCTTGATGATATTATGTGCACCTATACCTAAGCATGACACAACATATATACGCACGTACATGACATTATAAATGTTTTAGGATTTACAAAGTGATTTAGACATACAGTCGGAATTCTTTATTCCATGTTTCATCTATGTCTGTTATGTACTAATTTTTATGCCTTACACACTCAGTACATTATTCGTACTGACGCCCTATTTCCCGGGGCCTGCGTTTCATGCCCGCAGGTGCAGGTAGAGAAGTTTACGGGCCCCCTTCTTAGGATCCTTGATCAATGAGAGTTAGGCTGCTCCACTTGATCCGTAGCTGCTTTCGATTTTGGTACAATATGCTTGTATACATACATAGGTATGACGGGGCCCAGTCCCGTCCTTGTACAGTTGTATATTCTATTAGAGGTTTGTAGACAATAAGAATAGTTGGATAGTATATGGCCTTGCCGGCTTCAAGTTTTGGATATATATAGTTGTCTATAGCAGCCTGTCGGCTCGCCCTACGTATTCTGCACATGTATGTACATATGCTTTTGGGCAGGTTTCCCTCATGTATGTTATTCTCGTAATTCAGCAGATGTTATTCATGTTTATCTTAGACGTATGCTCAGGGGTGTTCGACGGGTAGGATTCGATCACTCATCGCGGCACATCGGTTTGGGTCGTGACAAAAGTGGTATTAGAGCAGTTCTGTCCTAGGGTTGTCTACAGACCGTGTCTACTAGAGTCTTCTTTATGGGTGTGTTGTGCACCACACTAATAAACATGAGGCTACAGGACATATAGGATGTTGTCCTCTCTTCTTATCTTAGATCATGCGATATAAGCATTCATGTTCCTAACTATATGTTACGTCAAAAGATAGTATTGGTCATGTAGAAAGGTCCGTAAGTGCGAGGGTTCGTGATTTCATGAATTTGGGCCCTCCGGTATTCACTGGTGCAGATCCAAATGAGGACCCTCAGGTATTTATCAATAGGATGCAAAGGACTTTGAGGGTAATAAAGGCTACTGCGACTAAGTTAGTTGAGCTAGCTTCCTATAGACATGAAGATGTTGCAGTTAATTGGTACTGTCGATGCCCCATTTTTCTCGCGAAATCGGGTTTATGACATTTAGGAGGACAACTCGTTTCCTTTTGGGAATTGAGTTTAAATTGAAGATTCGCCACCTAATGATTAAGTGCATTAGGACACTAAGGAGAATTTTGATTTAGAAAACCAGAGATTGGGTAAGGGCTTGAAATTATCCCGAGGGGAAGGTGTTAGGCACCCCTCGAGATCCACTAGTGTGGTTCCCGGCCATACTAAATTGTGACTTTAAGTTCAAACAATAAGTAGACAAGCAAGAATTACAAATACGGGGGGTTTTGATGTAATGGTTGCAAGAAATTGAAATTAAAAGAAGTTAAAGAAGTTGGAATTTAAGAAAAAGCAGTTTTGAGTTTTGAATGGATAAACCAGTAAAGAGAAAGGGTTTTCACATAATTATGGTAAGTAATTGAAATTAAATGAAGTTAAAGAAGCTGAAGTTTGAGAAAAGCAGTTTTTTTTTTTGTTTTTGAATAAATGAACAAGCAAAGGGAGGGGGTCCTAGGTTTTCAAATAATATGGATCACCCTACACAACACCCGGTAACCGTTTATACATGTGGTGTTATCGCATGGTCATCATATCCATATCTACCCTTTCCCACCCCATTAAGGTATTAAATGCGGAATGGTCTCGTTTTACTTATTGCATGCTATTACCCGCCCCCATCCTATCAGCCCCGGAGGTATTTGTGACTACTAATCCTAAAGGGAAGGGATATGTGGTTATATGGTTTCAAAGGACAAAATTCTAAGGTGACAATAAAAACACATATGTAACAAATATGGGGAAGAAACACAACAAATAGAAAGGGCTCAAACAAACCTCCTTAAAAACAAAGAGAAGCATATAGTTTAGCATGTCTTTACACGTACTATTTAGGGTCTGATTAAACTTAAGAGTTGTGGCAGACTGATCTATTACATATTTCAGATAAGAAGCCCGAATCAGGCCTGCTTGCTGGTTGTAGTTAATAAAATCTGATTAAATTTATAAGTTACCCTATGGCTTGCCTAAGTGTTGAACGAAAACCTATAGGCATGATATCTGTTAGTTTCAGAAGAGAAGTATACTGATTTTAAAGAAGAGGACTTGTTAAAAACATAAATTCTGCAGATGTTATGCATTGCTACTACTGATTTTAGACTTATAGGCAAAATAGATGATTCAGATTTAGTTGATAGCTCCAACTTTTTTTTTTAGCAAAACCACTAGGCGATGTGCCTAGGACTAGTTTTATTAATAATAATAATAAAAAGAAACCACATAGGAAGAGTACAAATAAGGGGGACAATAGCACCAGTAGTGTTGCCTCTATGCCTTGGCTATATAATCACTCCTCTGCGCCTCACATTGCCTTATGATGGCAGCCTCATGTAGAGGATCATGGTGTAGCTGTCGGCAAAGTCTCACGAGGGCATATAATCTCATAGCCATTTGGATATCTTCCCAAAGGCATAGGCCATGAGCGAACACATACTAGGCTAAACCTTACCTTACTAATCCTATTGAGGCATAAAAATACCTCATCTACTTGCAAGCATGAAGATAATAGGAACTACTAATAACTAAGTATTCTATGATCATCACGGAGTTTATAACATACTCTATGATGATATTACAAATGATGATGCTTAAGAAGTGATAAAATAAAACAATATAAAATATTGAGTCTTGCCCCTCATTTTTGAACCTTGTGCACTCTTCAATGTGTATCTTCTTGGCTTCTTCTTCAAACCTCTTGAGTATGTATGAAAAATGCATCATTTCTTTTTGGAGCGATTGGACCTGGTTGAGGTGGTTGAGGCAGCCACTTTTTGCTTTGCGACTCTCATTGGAGGTTTCCTAATGACAACCTCTTGTGTTACCTTGTCGTCCCAACTATGTTGTCTCTCGTGAGTCTTCTTCTTATTTTTGGTGGATCCACTTCTTATATGTCTAGGTGAAAGATCTCCCTCCCTAGCTACATTTTTAAAGGAAGCATCAAGTAATTCTTCCTCTTCCCCTTCTTCATAAAAATGAAGCCCCACATCAATACCAAAAGCTTCAGTAGCATCTAATCCCGAACTAAAGCTCCTTGCCCATGCCTCGGATTATGCAACGCTCTCAATGTATCTATATCATGAGAAACAAGAGCATGGAGGATATTGGTAGGTGTCAAATTGTATTTTGATACCATTGCACTTGAACTTCCAGTAGCATCAACATTGTACATAGATGACAAAACTGCTGCGCTTAGTGCGCGCTGCTGCCCAGATTTTGCGACCTCTTTGACAGCTTGTATTGCCGAACTAACACCCTCCAAAGTTGCTACAATTTGCTGCTGCTTGGATGGTACAAAAGCAGGAGCATTTGGACTTAATCCTCTCCTCTTTGGCCTGCTATATGTGGAATTAGAAACCTGCTCGCTTTGCACCTTTCCTTCCTCGTCCTTTGATGGAGGAGTTGCTGAAAATTGAGCTGCCTCATCGTCACTATCATCGTGTATGCTATCTGCATAATATTCCTCCTCCTCTTGAACTCGCTCAGCCCAAGTCTTGCGATGAACATCAATTGCACTCGCCGCACCTATTGATAGTAGCTGCTGTCCAGATTCACCAGCATGCTCACCAAAGGACTCCATCAATTGTGAGGGAACCTCATATACTGAGGTATTTAGCGGGACCAAAGGTGCCTTAACCTTTGGAGTTGTATTCAACAACATAGCTGTATGGGCATCCTTCACCATTTTAGCTAAATCCGGACTGGAAATATGCAGTGTTGGTGTGGCTGCCACTGCCTCTTGCTCATCAACTAGAATAATTTCTTTCGAACCAACAAGCTGTCCACCTGTATGCTGAGAAAAGATCTGTTGTTCTGGACTTTCTGGAGATTTTGGCCTCCCAGATTTTGAAGCTGCCTCGCGATGACGCTGTTGCGTAGTCGTTGCAATATCATCCAAAATAGGTTTATCCATCAGAACCTGCTGTATACTCTTCCCCTCCTTATTCATCACATGTTCCTGGTCGTTTCTCAAGGCATCAAAAGAGTTAGAAAATTCAATGTTCTTTGGTGTTGTAGCCTGCTCTTTCACCTCTGAAGATCTTTTATTAGATGATCTATTTACCACTCCTTGCTTCTGTTCCAGCTGCTGCACGTTAGTATTGTTTGGAGATCCTTTTTTGCTGGACACCATTGTCCAGTTTTCAGCTTTTGTCTCTGCAATGTTATCATTCTTTACACCTTCCATCAAAGCATCAGTAGCCTCCAGCTTTGAGACCACAGCAGCTCCACGATCATCGCCAGCTAGTGCACCAACTGTTGCCTTCTCAACTTGTGTATTTGTCCCCAATGCTGTATACATCCTTGTCAAGATTGTAGTAGCAGGTATATCCTTCAATCTTCTATCATCTCCAGTAGGTTTTTTCTTCTCAACAAATTGCCCCAGATTCAATAGCAACTGTAGCAGCAGTAGCCACTGCTTCTAAAATTTGCCCAGTTCCCTTTCCAATTGTATCATCTGTGCTACTCAACTGTCCAGCTGCTATCTTACCCATATTTGCATGATCAACAGTAGCTCCATGTATTACAACAGGTTGAGTCCCATTAGCTACATGAGATGAAGAATCACCAATAACTAGGATTGTGTTCTTGTCACCCAAATCTTCATTACTTCTCCCGCTCAACATAGGATTAACTAATCCTGCAGCTCGATCACTAGGGACCTCCACATGCTCTGAAGCCTCCGTTCTTTGCTGCTTTTTTGCATTCAAAAAAAACCCTAGCATCCCCATGCAGCTTTTCAACTGTCTTACCTTCATTGTCGAGGATTTCTTCTTCCTTTTGCATGACAGCTTCATCTTCACATTGCCTACTTCCTACTGTCTGTTTATTTAACTGTCGACATGTTTTTTCATCATGTCCTTGATGCTTGCAATGATTTCAATACAATGGTAAGTTATCATAGACAAATTCTTGAAACAATTCCACAATCTTTCCCATCTGTTTATCAACAAATTGCAATCGCAACTTTTAAGGTAAATTGTCCAATAAATCGAGGATCACCTTAACTCTAGCAGTACAAGGGCGAGACTTGATCTGAGTAGCTTTATCAATAGCTATGGGCTTGCAAACAGCTGAAGCTATGGACAACAACACATTCTTTGCGAACAACTCCGTCGGCAGTTTTGGAAAAGAGATCCAAACTATTGCCTTCGTCGTCTCCTCGTTTCCGTTAAAACCAACTGACCATGGAAAAACTCTAATTTGGTGCTCCTTTCCATTGTGATTAAAATATTGGACTGCCCTAGCAAGTGAATTAACAAAATCTTCATGTTGATCAGCCCTAACGAGCAACTGCCTTGGCGCAAGTTGGCCGATCAAAACTTGTCCTTTGATGCCGAAATTTTTTGGCAGTATGGTTCTCATTGTTGGTAAATCTGGAACATTTGAAGACTGTTTCACCACAATAGCTTGATGTAGTCCCTCCTCCTTTGAAAACTCCATACGTTCATCCATGGAAAATTGAATTGTTGGTACTCCATGAACAAGTTCAATAGGTTTTAGTTGTGTTTGGTTCAAATTTGCTGCTGCTTTGGATTGATATAGACGTGTGGCATATGTTATTTGATTTGTAGGGTTTTGTATGCTCTCTTTAAGGGCTGGAGATGGCTCTCCCACAGCCAAAGGCTGGGGAGAGATGGGCATGGCCATGGCAGCTCTAATTCACCATGGAAATCGCCCAAGGAGAGGAGAGAGAAGAGAGCAAAGTGTCGTAGGTTTAGGGTTTAGGGTTTTTTTCTTTCCCCCTCCCAATTTAGGAGGATCTATAGTGTTTCCACACTTCCCCTCCAGGTGACTCGAACCCAGGACCTAACGGTCGTGGGTGGAGGTGCTATACCAACTGTACGGTCGTGGGTGGAAATTACTTGTAATGTATTTTATGAATAACTATTGGATATAAAATACTGATTAAATTAGAAAATAAATTGATAATAATATGGAAAATTATGGAAAAATACCAATTATTATAAAAAGTGATTTTGAAGGCATATATGCAAAATGAAAAAATAGTTTGAGGAAAAATTGGGTATCAATAGCTGGCCCTCTTTATCGGGAAGGATGAAAGAGTTTTCGGGTAAAGAAATGATGGCCAATTTTGACCGAGAGAAACGATTTGGGAAGATTTCGGCCGCACCCTAGCTTCTGAGTTGCCTACATATCCCTGGTTTTACAGGACGGACGCGATATTTCGGGCTGGGTGAGTTTACGGGAATGGTTAGGTTTGATATGGCTGCGGGCACTGGAGCGAAACTGCTCCCGCCAGGATGGCCGTTGCTTGCCGGTTTACCTACAAATGAATAATATAAGCATATATTGTGCGTAAATTTAGACATGATGCAAATTCCTGTTGGACCATGAATGCTGTCTTTGGAAGGTTAAGAATGGCGTCCTCAGACCATGATGTCCTGGGCCATGAAGCGTATAATAAAGGATTCGCAGGCCATGAAATGATGCTCTTGGGCCATGAGGATGGTGCCTCCGAACCATGATGCCTTTGAATAATGATATGCAAAAAGATTGAAAGGGGTCCTCAGGCCATGACGTGGTGTTCTCGGGCTATGAGGATGGTGCCTTTGAATGATGACGCCTTTGGATGGGTTGGCGATATTTCAGCCCATGAAGGATGTAGTAGCATGTGGCGATCTTTCACCTGTGCAATGTGGCGATCTTTCAGCCGTGCAATGTGGCGATCTTTCAGCCGTGCAATGTGGATGGAGATAACGTTTTGTCTCGGAAGGCAGAATAGTAGCCTTATGCAATGCAGATGCAATTGGAGGTAGAGCTTAACCTCGGAAGGCAGAATGGTAGCCTTATGCAAGTTGGAAGGCAGAATGGTAGCCTTATGCAATGCAGATGCAGATAGAGGTAGAGCTTAACCTCGGAAGGCAGAATAGTAGCCTTATGCAAGTTGGAAGGCAAAATGGTAGCCTTATGCAATGCAGATGCAGATAGAGGTAGAGCTTAACCTTGGAAGGCAGAATAGTAGCCTTATGCAAGTTGGAAGGCAGAATGGTAGCCTTATGCAATGCAGATGCAGATAGAGGTAGAGCTTAACCTCGGAAGGCTGAATAGTAGCCTTATAAGTTGGAAGGCAGAACGGTAGCCTTATGCAAGAAATAAAATAGTAGATGACAGTAGAGTTTCTTAGCTGATAGCAGATTGCGGCGTTGTGACATATGGGACATCACTGGTGTGCATATAGCAAATGTTGGCAAGTGTAACGGTTAAGAGAGTCTTATTCTTGAACAATGTTTGTTCCATGAGTGTGCAGTATGTTTTAATGATGTCGCAATCCTTGTGCCTGCATCCAAAGAAAAATCGTGAGTTTTGTAAAGGGGAAAGGTTAGTTCGTATCCCTGCTGGCTTTGCTTAACTCGTCCTGATTTGATCTGGTGATACCATTTGTATCATTGGGGTAGCGTTGCTAAACAAAGAAGTTTCAATAATAAACATGCATGATTTTCTAAAAGTATGACATAAATGTATAATTAAAGTAGTTTTAGATGAACCGACGACTGTGACGTGGTTCGAGACATTGCAATCTCTCATGCTACGGAATTTTGAGGGTCCTCCTCAAAATTCTGCCCCACTTTGATGGGTTGGCGTTTCTGATTGTTGCTCGTGCGATGATCGGCTGAAATTACTTCAGAATTTTGAGGGTCCTCCTCAAAATACTACCCCAGTTTCCAATTTCGGGGGGGGGGGGGGGGGNCCCCAGTTTCCAATTGCGGGGGGGAATGAAAATTTTATTGAATTGTGACTGAACCCATAGGGCTGCCTACGTATCCCCTCTTAAACGAGAATCAGGTCAGGCGTAGTTCAAATTTACATCATATAGGGAGGACATAAAGATTACACATAGTAACGCTTGACTGCATCTGAATTTATCGGCTTTAGCCAGACTTCTCCGTCTATTTCTGCAAGTATGAGGGCTCCTCCTGTAAAAACTCGGTGAACCATGTGTGGGCCCTGCCAGTTGGGAGAGAACTTCCCTTTGGCTTCATCCTGATGCGGAAAAATTTTCTTTAACACCAGCTGCCCCGGTGTGAACTGTCTTGGCTTGACTCTTTTGTTGAAGGCTCTGGACATTCTGTTCTGATAGAGTTGACCATGGCAAACTGCGTTCATTCTCTTTCCTTCTATAAGAGGTAGTTGCTCATAATGACTCTTTACCCACTCTGTGTCGTTGAGCTCAGCTTCCTGTATGATCCTCAAGGAAGGAATTTCTACTTCGGCGGGAATGACGGCTTCTGTACCATAAACCAGCATATAGGGGGTTGGCCCGGTTGATGTGCGCACTCTGGTGTGATACCCTAATAAAGCAAATGATAACTTCTCGTGCCATTTTTTATGCTTCTCTATCATTTTCCTCAATATCTTCTTGATATTCTTCTTGGCGGATTCTACGGCCCCATTCATTTGAGGCCTGTAGGCTATGGAATTCTTGTGTCTGATCTTAAAGGTTTCACACATGGTTTTCATCAAGTCGCTGTTGAGATTGGAGCCATTATCAGTAATGATTGACTCTGGAATACCGAATCGACAAACAATGCGGTCCCGAACAAAGTCTGTCACGACTTTCTTAATCACTACTTTGTAAGATGCTGCTTCGACCCACTTGGTGAAATAGTCAATTGCCACTAGGATAAACCTGTGTCCATTAGAAGCGGCAGGCTCAATTGGTCCAATGACGTCCATTCCCCAGGCGGCGAACGGCCATGGCGAGCTTGTTGTGTTGAGCTCGCTTGGAGGTACTTTTATCATGTCTGCATGTATCTGGCAGCGATGGCATTTTCGGACATACTGGATGCATTCTGTTTCTATAGTCATCCAAAAGTAACTAGCCCGGAGTATCTTCTTTGCTAAGACAAAACCATTCATATGTGGACCACAGGTCCATGCATGAATTTCCTCTAGTAGCTTGGATGCTTCCTTTGCGTCGACACATCTTAATAGTCCCAAATCAGGAGTCATCCTATACACGATTCCTCCGCTGTGAAAGAAATTGTTGGACAATCTCCGAAGTGTGCATTTCTGAGTATGATTGGCAAGCTCCGGGTACTCCTCTTTTGCCAGATATTCCTTGATATCATGAAACCAAGGCTTTTCATCTGCTTCCTCTTCAACATGGGCATAGTAAGCTGGCTGATTATGAATTTTCACCGGAATGGGATCAATGAAATTCTTCTCGGGATGTTGTATCATAGATGATAGGGTAGCTAGTGCATCGGCGAACTCATTCTGGATTCTGATGTATGAGTAAGTCTGAATCTCCAATTACTAGCAGCTCTTGAATGTTCATGTCAATGGCCATTTTGAGCCCTAAGATGCGGGCTTCATATTCGGCTATATTGTTGGTGTAGGGGAACCTGAGTTTGGCAGACACTGGATAATGCTGACCGGTTTCTGATACCAAGACCGCTCCTATGCCAACTCCTTTGAAGTTTGCTGCTCCATCGAAAAACATTCTCCAACCGTCATAGGATTCTGCAATGTCTTCTCCTATGAATGATACCTCTTCATCAGGAAAATACATTTTTAGAGGTTCGTATTCACCATCCACAGGGTTTTCGGCAAGGTGGTCTGTCAGTGCCTGTCCCTTGACCGCTTTTTGAGTTACATAGACAATGTCGAACTCACTCAACAGGATTTTCCACTTGTCTAGCTTTCCAGTGGGCATGGGCTTCTGAAAGATGTACTTCAAAGGATCCATCCTTGATATGAGGTACGTTGTATAGGCACAGAAGTAATGTCTCAGTTTCTGAGCTACCCAAGTCAAAGCACAGCAGGTGAGTTCCAACAGAGAATACCAGGCCTCGTACGGGGTGAACTTCTTGCCGAGATAATAGATGGCTTGTTCCTTTCTCCCTGTTTCATCATGTTGCCCCAAAACGCAGCCGAAAGCTCCATCTAACACTGCAAGGTAGAGCAGTAAGGGTCTACCTGGCTCAAGAGGAACTAGGACTGGTGGTGTTGACAAGTACTCCTTGATTCTATCGAAGGCCTTTTGGCAGTCATCGGTCCATTTGGTAGCGACGTCCTTCTTTAACATTTTAAAGATCGGCTCACAGATAACTGTAGACTGCGCTATGAATCGGCTGATATAGTTCAACCTTCCTAGGAAACTCATCACATCTTTCTTGTTCTTTGAAGGTGGTAATTCTTGAATGGTGTTGACCTTTGATGGATCCAGTTCTATTCCTCGGCGGCTCACAATAAACCCAAGCAACTTTCCAGCAGGGACCCCAAATGCACATTTTGTGGGGTTTAGTTTCAGGTTGTACCTCTGTGTATGCTTTCTTCTCTGATGGCAATAAGTGAACGCTGATTCATGTTTCCTTGACGTTTTCTGCATCTCCCAAGTTAACAATCTCTGTCTCGTCCAGGTTGGACTTAGGTCTGTTCTCAAAGTTCTCAACTTCTTTGACAATATCCTCTGGTATATCATCCTCTTCTGAATCAAGGTCCGTTTGTTGCATCGTCTCATTGCATGTCACAGTCATTGGTTCATCAAGATAAGTAATAGTAATGATGTGTAAGTAAATAAGGAGAAAATGATGGAAATAAATTAATTCATTGGAAAAATCAAACATGCTTTGATAAATTGAATAATTGTTTTGAACCTTGAAGATCTTATTGCGAAAATTGAAAAATGCGAAAAAGAAAAATCATTCAGTAAATAAAACAGTGAATAGTGCTTGTTTTAGCCTTGCTACCTCGAGGCTCGTCGAACTCTGGTAGTCCTGGTGTTCCAATTATCGAGGTATGCCCCGCTACTCACAGCTTGTATGGAAGGACCTTCCTCCCTCTCCTCCTCGAAAATAACACAGCAATCCATATCATTGTCCTCTAGAAACAAGTTCTTTACTGCTGCAAGTGCTTCTTCTTCGTCTGTCCCATAGATGACGTCAGCCTGTTTGAAAGTCTGCTCCAGGTGCGGTATCGGTTGCCCTAATGGGTAGTAAGGGCCGCACCATGGTGGCGACCAATTGTTGAACTCTTCCCAAGTGTATTCGTATCCCAGACCGAAGGTAGTTGTTGATACCTGATGTTCTAAACGTCAATACCACACAAGAGGGGGGGGGGGCTGATTTGTGTGGTACTCAATTTTTCGCTTAAACTGCTTCTAGAAAGACCTGGTTGTTCTAGGTGTACTTATTACTACTGTTTGCGGAATTAAAAGTGCATAAAATAAAGAACACAGAGATTTTACGTGGAAAACACCTGGCTCAAAAGGTGAAAAAACCACGACCTACTACTCAGTAGGATTTTCCCAAACATCCACTAAAATCACTGAGCCAAAACTGCATTTACAAAACTCTTTGTAAACCTAAGGATTACCTCTAATCCCGTTCTAGATAAAGCTGAAAGGTACAATATGAAACACCTACTACAATTGAACTAGAAATAAAGAAAGACACATAAAACTCTTTATGGAGCTGGTTCTTCAATCAGGTTCATGTAGCTTCTGGTTTGCACGCTCGAATCACACACGAACTGCTTGCAAAAAGCCTTACTATTTTGCTCCCAATTCACGTTTAACTTCTGCGTTTTTGTGCAACACTTTAATGTGAAAACATCCTGCAATTTATAGAGTTAGTAGATGAAGAAATAACTCGAGTTCTGATGCAACTCTTCCTTGGTGGAAGAGTTCTAGTTGATTTCAACTTCTAACTCCTTCCCTATCTTGAATTGTGTTCTCTTTGATTAAGGAGTCCTTCTCCTTATCAATTATGCAACCTTTTCGATCAGGAGATATTAAATACACCAATTTAAGCTTATCTCCTTCACGTGCATCCCACATGCTTGAATCTGCCTGTTTTGTGAACCTAAGGGATGGACCATTGGATGGACCTGGTTCATGTCTGAGTTCCTTTGTCAGTCTTCAAAACTAACCTTTACTTGGGCCAACAAATTCCCCCTTTTTGATGATGACAAACACTGTGCTTTTCATACACTTAAGCCCTGCCAGAACTCAGCTCAAACATCAACACAATGTTAGAAACATTTTTCCTTTATATCACTTATCGTCAAGGACCAGGTACATTAGGTTATAAACATCACTGTTCAAAGTGTAAAGCACAACCTTTTTCCCCCTTTTGGCATCATCGAAAAGTTGCATAAAATGTGAGATAACCAGATTTTAAAACTTACTCATGGCCACTGGGGCTACTTCAAATGCAAACATGGATTAATCAACATAGATCAAACTAAGAAATTTCAACCATCAAAGAAATATAAACAAACAGTTAGAGCAAAAATAGTGAACTTCATTGATGATTGATAAGATTCTACCACAAAGCATAAGAAGAAATAAAAATACTGAAAACATGAGCAAAAGAAACAAAACGTCCCGAACTGGGTCACTGGTTTATCTACACTAGGCTAGGATATAAGGCTTTGAAGAGGTAGGGGCTGGGTTATTTGCTTGGAGAAGTTTCAGCATGTCTTGAAGAATTTCATCATTCTTCTCCTTTTCCCTTGCAAGTTCAGTTCTGAGAACATCTCTCTCAGATTCCACCTCAACCAATCGTGTCTTAGTCTTGCTATCTCAATATCCTTTGCCTCACTCTCCTGTACCAAGACTCTGACTTTGCTATTGATAGGTGTCTTTTTAGATGAACCAGGTTCATTAAGAATGACATTGACTTCATAATCGCAAGCAAGTTGAGTATTAACCCCGAAATGATCCTTGCTTGTACCTTGAAATGTGCAAGCACAATTGTGAGAATGAAACCATAGGGAATGGCATGAGTTTTTGGTGCCATTGATAACTCTATCAGTAGGTCCGCGAGGGTTTCCTATTCAGATGGAACGGGTTCATCTATATTTTTGCCAAGTTGAACCAACCCCTCAGCAGCTTCGCCAGACCCACTTCCCCCTGTTTTGCTCACACTCTCTTCTATTTCACTAAATTCCTCTCCCCAAACAACTATTGCACCAGTTTCTTTTATATACCAACAGAAGTGGGTGAAGAATCAGCCACTCTTGTCCCTTTTCCCCTCATAGTACTCCTAGCGCCCTTGCTCTCCTTTTTTTTCATTTTTACCACCAACTTCTCCAGATTATGTAGACTCTATACCTGCTATACATCCTACAAATCTATTCTCCAAATTTGCAGCAACTTCAGAAATTGTCTCAGGAGTAACTTTAGAATCAGAAGATACCTGTTCAGTTTCAGAATACCTACTTTCTTCCCCCTTAGTAGCAGGCTTAAATGAATTTTTAGATTTTTAGGATTCTTCTTCCTAACTGCTTTCAATTGCTTGTTTATTTTCTTGATCTTCTCTCCTTCAGCGACAATCTTATGAGCCATCATCTTTACTCTACTTTTCTTCGAGATTGGTGTGGGTGAAGCAGTGGTAGAAGGTGTGGAAATGGTTTCCTGTGGTGGTGATGAAGGATTTTCAGAAGTGTTTGACATATCTAGGCTAGGGTATAGAAAAGAAGAAAATTAGATTGTGTTTGGAAGATAAAAGAAGAATGAGAGTTTTTGACGTCTTGAGAGAGATGAGGTAAGGAATACACTAAAGCTGATCAATATACAAGGAATAATTGATGGGGTAACTACAGCTTTTCGGACTCTTAGAAGTTTTAATCAAACTGAAATTCAGCTTTGAAGAGACATTGGAGTGTATCCCTAGAATCTAGATACTTCCATTTGGTTGGGACTCTTTTGAATGGGACTGGTTCACTTGTAACGGATAAGTCCAAAAGGAGTTTGGTATTTGGTAGGACTCTGCTCATGATCCAAATATAGTTATTTCAAATTATGCAGAGTGTAGAAAACATACCGTGTTATCTTGATGAACCAGGTTCTTCACTGAAAATTCTCTTGTGTAAGTCTAAATTTGCCAAAATAGAGAAAATATCATTAGAGATTAATGAGTCATTTTAACACATGGCACAAGAGTATACTATGGAAAGTATGAGACTGAACAAGATTTAATCTAATTATACACAATTTACAGACTTTCTAACCAATTTTTGTTTTTCAATCCTTTTTTTTTCGTTTAACCTTGAACTGGTCCTTTTAGGTGATCTTAATCATCCCTAGTTCCAACCTGTTCCTCTCAAAGTCATCTCTACTTAAGGCTATTGTGAAGATGTCAGCAATTTGCTTGTTAGTAGCACAAAACTCCATAGTGATCAAGCCTTTTTCATAGTTGTCCCTCAAAAATTAGTGTCTAACATCTATGTGCTTAGTTCTCTTATGATGAACCGGATTCTTAGTCATACTAATAGCACTAGTGTTATCACAGAAAATATAGGGATGCAACCAACATCAATTCCAAAGTTCAGTAATGGTTGTTTGATCCACAACAATTGAGCACAACATGAAGCAGCAACAACATACTCAGCTTCAGCAGTAGATAAGGCTATTGAATTTTGCTTTTTGGTAGCCCATGACACAAGACATGAACCAAGGAAGTGTGCCATACCTGAGGTGCTCTTCCTCCACAAGGAAACCTGCATAATCAGCGTAAGCATATCCCACTAGGTTAAAATTACTACCTTTTGGATACCAAAGGCAAAGGTCAGTGGTGCCTTTCAAGTATCTCAATACTCTCTTGAAAACAGTCCAGTGGGACTTCTTTGGATTTGCTTAAAATCGAGCACAAAGACCTCTACTGAAAACAATGTCAGNGCTTAGTTCTATATGATTACTAGTTTCTTGTCATACTAATAGCACTAGTGTTATCACACTAAAAATAGGGAATGCAACCACATCAATTCCAAAGTTCAATAATTGTTGTTTGATCCACAACAGTTGAGCACACCATGAAGTAGCAGCAACATACTCAGCTTCAGCAGTAGATAAGGCCATTGAATTTTGCCTTTTTGGTAGCCTATGACACAAGACATGAACCAAGGAAGTGTGCCATACCTGGGTTGCTCTTCCTATCAATTAGAAAACCTGAAATCGACCACAAAGACCTACACTGCACACAATGCCAGGTCTGCTAGTAGTGAGATATAAAAGAGAACCAATCATTCCCCTATACAACTTCTGATCAACAGATGAACCAGGTTCATCTATAGCCAATTTTATGGATGTTGCAATAGGAGTGTCAATTTCTTTGGATGTTCCTTCCTGGTTTTTTTACTGAGGAATAGGTTCATGGACAAGTTCCCTCGAGGTTTGAGGATCAGTTCCTCTCTAGTCAGTTCCCCCTGTCATGTTGCCTTGGGTAGAAGAACCTGTTCCATCACATGTTCCTTCTTCTGTTGCAGCTTCAGTCTGGGCTGCGATATCATTTAAATTTCTTACCAGCCCAATTGCTTCATCTTCATGTTCCAGCTTATCAAAAAGAATGTTAGCTTTAAATAACATATACATTTTTCTACACACATAGTTCTTTTACTGTATATCTTATAAGCTTTACCATGTGAAGAATATCCCAAGAATACTCCCTCATCACTTCTGGGATCATACATACCTAGGGAGTCTTTGCCATTATTGTGCACAAAGCACTTGCATATAAATGCCCTAAGATGGGATATATTTAGCTTTCTCCCTTTAAGTGACTCATAGGGAATCTTCTTAATAAGAAGTCTAGTCATGCAACTATTTATGATGTAGCATGCAAAAATTCAGCAAACTTAGCATTTTCAAATCCAGTTCCATGATAGACCTAATTGATGCAAATTGATTACCTAGTTGTTTCTGAGTTTTTCTAACAAAAAAAGTAAACATGTCAAATGCTTCATCTTTAGATGTCAAAAATAATGTCCAAGTAAACCTAGAGTAATCATCAACAAGCACCATCACATGTCTTTTACCACCTCTACTTAATATTCTCATTGGACCATAAAGATCCATATGGACCAGTTCCATCCTTCTGGTGGTTGCTACCACTTTCTTGCATTTAAAAGAGGATCTTACCTGCTTCCCCCTTGCACAAGCCTCACAAACTTTGTCTTCCTTGAACTAGATGTTAGGCAGCCCTATCACTAGATCCTTAGAGACTAATTTGTGGAGTTGAATCAGACTTGCATGTCCAACTCTCTTGTGCCAAAGGAGGGGATCATTGTCCAACACACTTAAGCAAGTGAGTTCATTTTCTGAAAGTGTGGACAAAACTACAATGCATGTATTGTTTACTCTTTTTCCCTGCAAAACAATCTTGTCAATGGTAAGATTAATCACAAAATATTTGGTAGTGGTGAGCGCTATCAATTTACCTTTATCACATAATTGTGATACCCTGATTAGACTGTCCTTTAGGCCATCTATCAAGTAGACATTCTCAATAGAGTGAGAGTCAGTCTTACCTACCTTTTCAACCCCAATGATCCCACCTTTCTTCCCATTTACAAAGGAGACATTACCTCCTTTGAGGTCCTCATGTGAAAGGAACTGGTTCTTGCTTCCTGTCATATGCTTTGAACAACCACTATCCATGTATTATATTTGGCTGCTCCCCTACACTTGGACCCGCGAAAGGAAATCAGGGGTTAGTCTTAGGAACCCAAACTAGTTTGGGTCCCTTTCTATAGGCAAAAGGGTGAATCAAATTCTTTTTAGCCCAACCTGGTAGCCTATTTTTCCCTTGAACAAATTCTTTATTCTTTTGACTAGCCTTTTCTTTTGAAATACATTCACTTTTATAGTGACCAGTTTTACCACAATGTGTGCAAATTTTGTTCTCAAGAAGTGTGAGGTACTTGCTTTTAGGGTTCCACTTTGGTGCTTGAGTCCCATAGCCAAGTCCTCTTTTGTTGCTACTGTGATGCTCTTGCAACCAAGAGAGTGCATCAGAGGCCTTGTTCCATTTGCAAGTTCTGTCTAATTCATGTTTCACCTTTCCTAGATCTTCTTTTAGGACTTTAATCTGCTCATATCTTTTGTACAGCTCATCTTTCATTTTTCCTATATTTTCTTCTAAAGTGAGTTGTGTGTGATCAGATTTCTTTTTACCAGTTCCTAATTTCAATTTCAAATTTTCAGATTTAAGCTCTAGGACTGTGGTGTCAAGTTCATGAACCTGGTTCTTCAACTCAGCATTTTTACTATCACTCTCATTAGCCCTAAGTTCCAGGTTTTTGCACTTAGCTTTCAGAATCACACACTCCTTAGACAGCTGTTCCTTTTCATTATTTATAACTTCAAATTCATCAATGAAATCTAGAAGTAATTCAGATAGACTTTCTTTAGACAAAAACTTAACCTTGTCTTTGAGATGAATTATACTTACCTCAGATTCCTCATCGGATTTCCCAATTGCCATAAGTGCTTGTTCATCTCCATCTTCGTCTTCTGAGTTATCATCTGAGGTTTCACCCCAAGCAGCAACCATAGCCTTTGTTGATCCTTTGTTCTTCTTGGGATGAACTTGTTCCTTCTTCCTGTTCCTTCATTCAGCTCTTTCTTTCTTCCATTCAATTTCCCATTAAGGGCAATTTTTGATGTGGTGATCAGTCTTACCACATTTGTAGCACCCCTCATTGGTTTGTTTTTCAGGAACCCTTGGTTTGTTGTAGCTTCCATTTCTTGAAGGACCATTTTCTCTTATTAGGTACTTCTTAAAATCCTTTGTGATCATGGTCATTTCATCCTCATCTAGATCAGCACCTTCAGTGATTCTGAATGCCATGCTCCTTTCCTTCTTGGGTGCATCCATCTTCATGGTTTGCCTTCTAAGTTCATAGGCAGTGAGATTTCCAATTAGCTCATCCAACTTGAGAGTGGCAATGTTCTTTGATTCCTGAATAGCTGTGATTTTGCTTTCCCAAGAGATTGGCAGTACCCTTGTCAAAATCTTCTCAACTTTGTCTTCTTCAAGAATAACCATTCCAAGAGACTTAAGTTCATTTGTTAGTGTTGTGAACCTTGTGTACATCTCCTGGATGGTTTCTCCTTCCTTCATGGTGAAATTCTCATATTGAGAATATAGCAGTGTTCCTCTTGATCTCTTTACTTGAGGAGTTCCTTCATGAGCCACTTGTAAAGTGTCCCATATCTCCTTAGCAATGATGCAGCTTTGAATCCTGTTGTACTCGTCTGGTCCTAGTCCACACACAAGCCATTTCTTGGCCTTGGCATTCTTTTCCCATTTCTTCAAATCTTCAGTAGTGCAATCAGTTCTTGTCTTTGGCACATCCACTCCTTCAGCATTCTTCTTTGTAGTTGCCAGAGGACCACCAGTGACTATGTCCTAGAGTTCATAGTCTTCTCCTATGATGTGATCTCTCATCCTGTTTTTCCACCAAGAGTAGTAGTGGCCATTAAAGAGTGGAGTCCTATCAGTGGATTGCCCTTCCCAGTTTCTAGGTGGTGCGCTCATCTTGATCTGTTCCTAAGGTATTAGCCTTTTCAAGGATAACCTGCTCTGATACCAATTGATGTTCTAAACGTCAATACCACACAAGAGGGGGGTGATTTGTGTGGTACCCAATTTTTGCTCTAGAAGAACCAGGTTCTTCTAGGTGTACTTTCTACTACTGTTTGCGGAATTAAAAGTACATAAAATAAAGAACACAGAGATTTTACGTGGAAAACACCTGGCTCAAAAGGTGAAAAAACCACGACCTACTACTCAGTAGGATTTTCCCCAAACTTCACTAAATCACTGAGCCAAAACAGCATTTACAAAACTCTTTGTAAACCTAAGGATTAAACTCTAATCCCAGTGTGGCACACAGCCTCAACTGTTGCGACACTTTCAAGTTAACTCTAACTTGAATACTCAAAGTACCTAATACAATTGCTTCTATAAAAGCTGGAAAGGTACAACTTTAAAACACCTCCTACAATTGAACTAGAAATAAAGAAAGATACATAAAACTCTTTATGGAGTCGGTTCTTCAATCTGGTTCATGTAGCTTCTGGTTTGCACACTTGAATCACACACGAACTGCTTGCAAAAAGCCTTGCTATTTTGCTCCCAATTCACGTTTAACTTCTGCGTTTTTATGCAACACTTTAATGTGAGAACATCCTGCAATTTATAGAGTTAGTAGATGAAGAAATAACTAGAGTTCTGATGCAACTCTTCCTTGGTGGAAGAGTTCTAGTTGATTTCAACTTCTAACTCCTTCCCTATCTTGGATAGTGTTCTCTTTGATTAAGGAGTCCTTCTCCTTATCAATTATGCAACCTTTTCGATCAGGAGATATTAAATACACCAAGTTAAGCTTATCTCCTTCACGTGAA